>NC_133751.1:134009039-134309039 GCF_036562045.2 Rhinolophus sinicus | reverse complement strand
AAGCGTGTGGATTCTGGTACAAATTATTTTGTTGACAAATGGTTCTATTGCTCTTGGATATATGACGAGGAGTACAATTTTTGAGTAATAGTTAGGGATGTTTTTAATTTTTAAGAAACTAACATTTTCCCAAAATGACTCTACCATTTTACACTCTCACCAGCAATATATAAGAGTTTAGTACCTTATGTTTTTTCACCAATATTTGGTGCTATTGGTCTTTTTAATTTTAGCCATTCTGATGGGAGTGAAGTTATATCCCATTGTGATTTTAATTCTGATAACTATTAACATAAAAAAAAACACTTTTCATGTTTTCATTGTTCATTGACCATTTATAGATCTTCTTTTGTGAAGGTCTATTCAAGTCTTCTGTCCATTTTTAAGATATGCATGAAAGAAAATAGGACTGAAGTTTCTACTAACACATGAGTTTTTTAATACACACACACACACACGACCTTTTTCATACATATATGTTACAAACATTTTTTTCCCCAATCTATGTGGCTTGTCTTTTTGTTTTCTTAATGGTGACTTTTGTAAAATCCAATACAAATTTTCCTTTTATGATTATTTCTTTTAATATTCTGTCTAAAAAAAATCTCTGCCTACTCCCCAGGTCTTAAATATATTCTACAATATTTTCATCTAGAAGCTATGTAGACTTAGCTGTTATCTTTAAGTCTATGATCTCAAATTAACTTTGGTGTATGTTGTGAAGTAGGAACTAAATTTTTTTTTTTCATTTTCTTATTCAAATGCTCTACTGCTATTTGTTGAAGATTTTTCTTTCCCCACTGATTTTTTTTTTCCTCCTCAAAATTGTTTGGACAATTCCATGCTATTTTCATTCTCACATTAATTTTAAAAACAACCTGTCAATGTCTACAGAAATACTTGTTGGGAATTTGATTGTGTTGAATAAATAGGTCAATTTGAGTAGAGTTGACATTTTACCAATATTAATGTTTTAAATCCATGAGCATAGTATACTCCTCTATTTAGTTTTTTTAAAATTTTCTATCAGTAACGTTTCGTAGTACTTGATGTAGTAGTATTATGACTTTCCATAAATTTATTGCTAAGTATTCAAAGCCATTTTTGATGAAATTTTTAATTTAAATTTTTAAAATTTCAATTTCTAATTGCTGCTTGTATGCAGATATACAATTGCTTCTTCTTTATTATGCTTGATCTGATGACTTTTTATAAATTTGCTTATTATTTTCAGTAAATTTTCATATATTCCTTAGTATTTTCTATGTAAATAACAATGTCATCTGTGAGTTATTTTTCCAAACTATTTCTTTTTTCTTATTGTACTAGCTAGGAAACCTAATACAATTTTGAATAGAAGTGGCAAGACACTGAGTTGATTTATTTTTCAGCACTTTAAGAATACTTTTCCTTTGTTTGGAGTGAGAAGTCAGTCATAATTCATGCAGTTTCCATATATATATGCATGTATTATATCTTTATTTCTCTGTAAACTTTTAAGATTTTATTTCCAACTTTGGTTTTATGTTTAAATATGTTGTGCAGTGTTTTTGTTTTGTACATTTTCTGCTTAAGGTTTTCTGAGCTTCTTGGATTTATAAGTTGAAGTTTTTCATAAAATTTGAAACAAATTAGTCATTTTTCTCCTCCAAATATATTTTTTTGTGATCATTCTTTTCTCTACCACTATATGTCCAATTTATGTATGTTACACTGATTTTGTTCTGCAGTCACTGAAGTTTTTTTTATTTTTATTTCAAACTGTTTTTCTCTATTCTTCTTGCTGAATAATATCCATTCATCTGTTTACAAGTTCACCAACCCTTTATATTCTAAATACCTATCTATCTATTGTTACACCCATTCAGTCATTTTTTCTACTTCAAACTTCATAATTTTCAGTTCTGGAACTTAAATTAAGCCTTTCTCTCCTCCCTCCCTCCCTCCCTCCCTCCCTCCCTCCCTCCCCCCTCCCTCCCTTCCTCCTTCCCTTCCTTCCTTCCTATTTATATGATGAGGTTCCCAATCTCTTTCTTCAACGGGCTCATCTTTTCCCTTAAATCTTTTAACATATATATATACAATAGCCATTTTCTAATCCTTGTCTGCTAACTTCATTTTCCCGACCATCTTAAGGTCTTTTTCTGTCATATGTTTTTTTTCTTGATTCTGAGCCATATCTTCTGCTTCTTTACCTCTCTAGGGATCTTAATTGTATTGTTATGGATAATATGTTGCAGGGAATCTAGATTATGCTGCCTTTCTTTAAAGAATAGATGTTTTTAATGGAAAATATTTAAATTACTGCCAGATTCTTTTGGTTTTGTGAGGGTTGGTTATTTCTCTCTTAGAGTAGGTCTGTTTCATTTTTGAACTTAATTCTATGTCTTGTTAGATAGTTGCTGATTTTCATACATCTCACCTAATTGTTGAAATTGCTCAGGAAGATTTCCCTGATCTGACTGAATTGCTGTCTCTCAGTACTATAATACTCAGATCTCAATCCTGAACCAAGGTGTCATGCGGGAGACCCTGCTCGCTGCGCCATTTGTCGTGCGGGGCGGCCTGCGGGGTCTCTGCTCCCGCTCCCCATACAAGAATGCAGGATATGGTGAGGCCAAAAAGGAACACCCACGGAGCCATAGGTAGGGGAGTCATACCACTATATTCTCTCTGGCGGCACTATACTCTCACTGGAGGCTGGATCCACACTGTCCGCAAACCGCCATCCACACTTGCCAGCCCAGCCACCATCTTCTTGCTAGCCCCCATTCTTTCTCCTCTCTCCCTCCTAGCATAGCCACAGCAGTTATATTAGTGGCCAATGGCTCACTGGTTACAGCTGACGGCCAACTAGCCACAGCTGATGGCCATGCAATCACAGTTGGCCATTTACTACCTGAGCCAGCACCTGTCTATGTGAGGCCAAGAACCTGGAAACTACTTTCTGAGGCTCTGCCCCCACACAAGGTATCTTGCTAGGCCTCATGGAGGCCTTTTGCATGTGTAGCTAAGCTCTCAGGCACACACATACAGCAAATCATTATGCAGGTGATTCTGGAGGCTTTTTTGCACAGCTTCACAATTTCCAGCCAGTTTAGCAGTCGTGCACTTTGGCCTCTGCCTCTTCAATTCAACAACACTACCATCTCTTTTAGTCTCCTTTTCCCTATGCTACAATATCAAAATGCATCCATCAGTCTCATTTCACATGACTTATTTCTTTTAATTTTTCAGTATCTTAATGCCTCTTGTAGTTTGTCAAATTAAATAGTTATTTAGAGTAGGAGGGAAAGTCCATAATACTTTACTATGAAGAGAAGCAAACAGTAACTTTCTGATATATATATATATATATATATATATCTCAACTCTTCAGTAATTATAGTAAGAACAGGAATGCAAAATTGTTGTCTCAATACCTTCTTAATCGGCTCATTTATTTAAATTACTTTAAACTGATTCTAAATTATGTGTTTTACCATTGCCCTTGGATATTTCTGCTTTAGACAAAGCAAAGAATGTAGATAGTCATTTAACTGAACTTGCTCTCAGACTAAATCATTAAGGAGTACCATGGCAAGTGGAAGAGGGTCCAATCTTAAAGAAATATTATTCTTCATGCTAGCACATAAAATCATTGGGGCTAAGTTGAGGTTCTGCACCCTTTTTATTAGATTGAATCCATTTAATCCAAGTGCATATTCTTGCTAAATTTTGAAATCAACTAATACCTTCTCTATCATAATATCTGCAGTGAGGTCCATTAATTAACTTAAAAATCATTTGAGTGTTCTAATATATGTATATGAGGAATTTGTCTCATATTTGGGCTCTTTGTGTCCGTTAATTATGACAGTTCTTCATATTTGAACAATGAGCTACTTTCTGAGTTTTATCTGCCATACATATGTGTTTTTCTGTTTCATTTTGATTTTTGATTTGAGAATATCAGTTTATACTGATGTTAATGTCAGGTAATCATGCCAAGTGCTGTATCTCAACATTTTAATTCTACCAGATCCAAATTACTCTCTTTATCAATTACTTACACTTCTCCTGAAATAAAAATCTAATATGTTCCAAATACTGCTATTCATCTTCCTTTATTAGGTAAAATGTTATTTTTATTAGAGCAGACATGGCATGGTCTAGGTTAAAATTACTGCTACATTAATAGAAATTATTAATAATGGGCTTTTCATAGGGCCCAGTATACACTATTTGTATATGATATATATAAAAGTTTCTATATTGGAGACTTGAATAGATCAATAATGATAAGTTTCTTATCTTCAGCTGATGGTGTAAGAGGAAAATGTAAGCCTGAACTCACATTAAACGGTTATGAACTTACTTATGTGAATACTTTACATTATGTTTAAGAAAATACATAAAGAAAATTTAAAAAATTCCAAATGAAATGTTCGAAGGCAGTTAAATATGCTGTATAATTAAGTATTGAAAGAATATATAGCGATGTGGATAAATGATGGACGACCTGATTTCATGGCCCTACCTCTAGCAAAACAAACTGAAGACCTGGCTATATGTCATTTTTCATGTTCAATAATGACTTACTATATATCATCACTGAAGTAAACTGTATGACTTTTATTTCCACCATTGTTTTAATTGGACAGCTATAAATGTGTCATTTATTTAATCACCCAAAAGTTTTGCCCAGGACCCCCTCTCATGTAATCTTATTTAAGGTATCCACAAAGATGAAATTCTTTAGTCAAATCAATAATCCTTCACTTTTGTCACTAAAAGCAAAATTATTTCCTAAATCAGGAATGATGCATTGTAGCCAACTGTTCTGATATGTCAAAAAGAGCCATCGCTAATGACAGACTCCAGGAGCTACTTTTTTAGGTGGCCACTCAAGTAGAAATACTCCAAGCATCACATGTATACACCTGGAAGCAAATATTCCACTGATACAAAGAAACTGGTTAATAAAGCCTAACTTTTGAAGCATTGACCCAAAATAATAGTTTCCCAAAAGGACCTTTCAAAACAAAACCTACTCTTGATCTTAGCCAAAAGGCCAAAAAGCCATCAAAACAAAACCTGAAGCTGCTTCTTCATGGCATTATGTAGCATGAACATTGCTCATAGTAATGTTCAATTATTGTTTAACCAATAACATTGAGTATGTTATTTAGCTTTCTGACACATCATTTTCTCAGTAGACGTGCCATTAGCACATTGTTCTCAAAGAAAACATAGTCGGACAAAGGAGGTAGTGTAGTGAAAGCAAGAACTAATGAGTATTCTTGAGATTTCTTTTCCAGTAATTTCTGCTAATGGTTTCCTTTGGCCTGGATCAGATGTTTTACTTCAGTTAACCCATTTTGTTTAGTGAGTTAGTACAGTTTACTTGCTGATTAAATAGAGATAAGGTGTTCATGTTTGGAGACCTGCAATATGCAAAACAATTATTTAAAAAAATAGTTTTATGCATACAATTCAGTTTCCCTGTAAATTTCTTTAATAGGCCAGGGGCAGCCCTGCTGCCTGATGGGGACCTGATACTGGAATAAGGGACATTGGGGAGTTTGGTAGATGCAACTGTGGCACACATACAAAAATATGGTTGCTGGGTGGACTCAAATGGTGATGCAGTCCCCACCACTGGGTGAAAAGTACAAAAAGTAGGATGCTTGCAGAGGGTTCAGGTCTCCCATGACCTCTTGGATCCCTTACTCTGTGCAGGCTGTTGAAACCATGGTATTTGAGGTACACCTCTGTGTAGAACTAGTAGGGACAACAGAAGTGCCCTCACGGGGATTCTTGCTTTTGTGTGTCTTTTGCACTGATTTTTGCTGGTCTGGTAACCAGTATGACAAAGAGAAAGCAAACTCAAACCAATCTGAGTTATTAATCTTTAAACTCAGATTTTGTCATCTCTCTTAGCTCAACTTCCAATAGACGGTATGATATGTGTTACACACAAAAAATATGTGCTGACCCAAGAAGAAATACAGTAGCATGACAAATACAGAAAAAGAAGTCAGGTCCTTTGCTTTATGGGAGAAAAATAAACAGATGATATAAAGAAAGGAAGTTGGAATGAGGGTAGGGTCAGAAACAGGGTTTGATCTTAGAATTCTGAGAGGCAACGAGGGCCTTTTTAGGTGGAGCCTGATTTCAAGAGTTTTCAGTCTCTTCTGTGTATCCACTGGAACACTAACACTTAACTGTTACCTGTGGGCTCTGTTCCTCCTTTGTGTATAAGGTCTACCCTGTCCTTAAGCAGTGATGAACACTGCAAAACCTCTAGTCTACACGCCCCACACGTGCAGCGTGAAAGGCATGTCACCTCTGCTGCTCGTCGCAGCTTCAGTTTAACTTCAGGGTAATACACTGGATTTCCACTCAGTCCTCTTTTACCCCAATCTTTGTGTTGGTGAGGAGATAAGATATATCTTTCCATATGGTACCTACACTTGTGTCTGTCCTTCAAATGTTTGACCCATGACATCATAGGTTTAGTTTGGTCAACAATCTTTCATTCATTCATCCAGCCTACTGTGTTCCAGGCACTGTTTTAGGCATTTCACAGTTCTAAGTCTGCACTTCTCTCACTGGGCTCCAGCCTGGGGTAAGTAACAGATTTATGTCCAACTACATTCTGAGATAGGAGGCACTGGATAACGGATGTAATTTAGTGGCTAAGAAAGCTGGCCATGTACTGCACTGCCTAGATTAGAATGCCAGTCCCTGTACTGGACAGGTGAGTAAACTAGGATAACTCTTCCATACCTCCATTTTCCTAGAGACAATAATAGTAGCTATGTCCCTCAGTTGCTGTAAAGCTTCAACTGACACTTTTAATGTACTTAAATTAGTACTTGGCACGTAATAAATGCTCAATATATGTTAGTTGTAACTAAAATTTTAAGCTCTAAACTCAGGGATTTGAGTACTGATAGAAATTTAAACTTTTAACTTATCTACCAAATCCAAGATCCAAAGACAATTAAAATTCTGATTCTTTCATAAGACAAGACTATATATGAAGGTATACTTTATTCCCATATGTATTTAAATATTCTCTCACACCTCCTCTTTGGGAAGTACTATTGGGACCCGAGTTTTGTGTTGTGAACTTGAACGATTCTTTAGCCTTCTGTGGCCTGTATCCTTGACTTTAAAAAATTGTTTATGTATTCAGCTTCAAATAGAACGTTGGAATGACTCATCAAAGAATTGGAATAAGGATGACTTGAAGCACAAATACTTCAGAACCCTGGGCTTCTCTAGGACAAAAATAACTGACAGACCAACTGCAGAAAAAGGAACAGGGCAACTTATTCAGAGTGAGATGGTCATGTAGGCTGCACAAAAAGGAAGAGTCAGAGTACAGACTTGTCAAACAGCAAATTGAGCCTGCACACAAAGGACATAGTTTAAGGGCATGGGGTTTTAGAAAGGAATGCTGGTCTCTCATTTGTCTTTTCAGCTGGGTCTGCACACATGGGTAATATCACTACAATCAACGATGTCATCTTTGAATAGGGAGGAATAGAGACTCACACAGAGCTTGCACCAGGGAGATCCTACACACAGATGAACAATTCATTAGCCATTCAGAACTCAAAGCTGTCGCCAAATTTTGCTCTGTATGCTAAAAACATACAATGATTGAAAATAAAAAGAAAATAGAATCAAGACAGTGAGGAAACCTTTTAGAAGGCTATGGGGGTGTTACATCAAAATGTTGTCAAGGTGCAGATGAATCGCCACAGTATTTTTCATCCTCTGTGATTTGAAATTTTGATCGTATATGGGTTTCACAACTGTGCGAACTTGTCTCTGCTCTAATATTACTAAATCTACAAAACATGCCTCAAACCCTTTTCCTTGCTTGTCTTCAATGTATTTTTCTTTTCTAAACTTTTATCATGATTTATACCAAATTATGATAAATTGTATTGTCTTGGAGAGTAAATCAACAGGCTTCTATTGAGCACTTATTTTCAAAGTAGGTACAGTGTTTCCCCGAAAATAAGACCTAGCCGGACAATCAGCTCTAATGTGTCTTTTGGAGCAAAAATTAATATAAGACCTGGTCTTATTTTACTATAAGACTGGGTGTTTATAATGTAATGTAATATAATATAATATAAGATAAGATAAGATAATACCGGGTCTTATATTAAGTTTTGCTCCAAAAGACGCATTAGAGCTGATTGTTCGGGTAGGTCTTATTTTTTGGGAAACAGGGTATCATTGATAATCTTATTTTCATAATAAGAGTACCTACTCCTTAAGGGGGGGAGGGTATTTTTTTAACCCTTGTATCCCTCCTCATCTTTTCCTAATTCTCTATCTATTCATAGTTGACATTCACTAAACATTAGTTGTTTCATTAATTTGTGCAAAGACAATGCAGAATTTCAAGTATTTATCATTTTAGCAACGTTCTATCCTATTTAATACGTATGGTAGGCAGGTGCCAATGTCCTAATTCCTGGAACCTACGAATAAGTTATCTTCACAGCAAAAGAGTCTGTGTAAGTGTGATTAAAGACTTTGATATGGGGAAATTATCCTGGATTATCTGGGTGGACCCAATCGAATCACAAAGTTCTTTAAAGGCACAGACTTCCTGACTGTGGTAAGAGGGCCATGTGAGTATGAAGAAATGTTCAGAGAGATACAAAACTGTTCTTTATTGCTGGTTCTGAAGATAGAGGAAGGGGGCCTTGAACTGGGGAATGGGGGAGGCCTATGGAAGCTGGAAAAGGCAAGAAAATGAATTCTTCCCTAGAGTTTTCAGAAAGGAGCACAGCCCTGCCAATACTTTGGTTTTAAATCAGAGAGACCTGTGTTAAAATTCTAAGCTACAGAACTGTAAACTAATAAGTCATTAGGTTTGTGGTAATTTTTTATAGCAGCAACAGAAAACTAATACAATGCGGAATGAAATAATATGAGGACACATATACCTATGTTATTTACTGGCTATCACAAACTCTTTGTTGCTACTACTCCTAGATCAGGCTTTTTGTGACAATTTAGCACTCACTTTTGTAATTTAACATACTTGTATTTAAATAAAATGACCCTGGTAGAGATATAGGACATGTACAGTTCATTGAGATGTACACAGTTCTATCTCTAGATGAGTAATAGTCTGATATTTTCCCCTACTAATTCATAAACTGTGCATTTTTGGATTGATTCTTGTTCTTATGATGTTTTTATAAAGTCCTCATTTTTCTCACCCTTCCATCTTTAGCTACGTTAAGTCACTAATGTTGCTTTAAACTCTCAGGGCACAGATCTTTTTTCTGGTCCCCTCAAAAGCTGCCCAGAAACATGGAACTTTAAAATCTGGTTGAATGTAATCAGCAAAATTGACGTTTTCATAAATGTAGTTGGTATCCCAATTGGATCTCCTAGAATTCCTGGTACTGGTATTACAGAGTGGAAAAGACATTCAAGAGTTGAAGAATTACACTGAATGTGAAGGATGAGGGAGAAATAAACTCATATGTAATTGTCAAAAACAGAAGTGAGTATGCATGAAGTAACAGATTTTACAAAGAGGAAAGTGTGAATGTAAGAGTTAGGAGGGAAAGCATTGGGACCCCATCATTCCAGGCTGTGAAGTTTGCAATTATTCTTGTCACATAGCAGCAAAACATTTGATTAGACACATCTGTTGTACTTTGGAATACAGATCATATGCCTATCCACACTATCTCCTTAAGAAAATTCAAAATTCAGGATGTTGGTCCAAGTCGGCTATTTCTAAGGTCCTTCCATAAGGAGAACACCCACGTATTGCTTCAATTTCTCTTGAGGAAACTTGTAAGATGAAGACAGCAACAACTAAACAGAGTGCCAGCAAAATGGGCAGAACACAGAAGCTTGTCAGTAACAGACAAAAATTTCCAGAATATGACCGCAAGAGATATCTAGAATTATTGAAAGCTGATATAACTGACTAGTAACAAATAAACTAGAGGTAATACTCAACTCTTTAAAAAGGATTGTATTATCAAATAAATCCATGCCTGGCTAGAAGGACAGACAACTCTTTAACATTTTTCTGGGCCCCTGGGGGTGAGGATGCTGCTAAAGGATATCTTTCACCATACCTTTCTCAACTGTGACCATGGGAGACAATGTGAATGTAAGTGAGAATTTTCCAGAAAGTAGAATCAGGAGCTACTAGACTGGCTGATTCAGAAAAATCATTCCACAGCCAGAGGATGGAGCTCGTACCCGTCCTGCTCAACAGAATCATATCAATAGCCTATGGACCAAGAGCTACCATATGCCTTTCCATTGTTTGCCTTTACACAATGTAGAAATGTTTGTTGTAGTTATCCTCTCTTTCCTTCCTCTTGAATAGTAAGTGTTTTGGTGGAAGACAGCTATCATATACTTACAGAAGTCACGTCATTCCTGATAAAGAAAATTGAGCACAAACTTTGATTCTTGAAAGCAGCTACAGTAGCCCTATGAGGCCTAGGGTGGAGTGTGTGATTTTAAGTGGATATGAAAGTTGGAGCCAACGGGAGCACATGCGTGTTGGGTCAATAAGCTGGAGTGGAGATACCACTGACTACCTGTCCTACATTATCCCTCTGCTCCTTCTAAGAATAATTCTGGTATTGTTCAGGGATTGATTGTATGATGGACTCATGATAAGCAGATCACAGTCCCTCATCTTGGATCAGCTCATCTTCATCCAAGCCAATGTTATTTTCCTGGCTATATTAAGAAAAAGACATGTGATATAATTTAAATCAATTAAATCAATGGAAATGTTTGCTTGGTATTTCTTAGAAATATGCTCCATTACCTCTCACAGAGGATGGACATAGTTTGTTGCTACTGGTGGCCATCCTAAACAATGAGGGCAGTTAGCATTAGGGTGAAGTCTGCGCTGTGGAAGGAAAGCAGTGATAGAATGGGCCTGGGTCCATGATGTCCATCTTTGAATCCCTGTATCAATAAATCCTATAACTCACCCTATCTCATATAACATTTTCTAGTGACATGTGCCAATACATTTCCCCATTGCTTAAACCCTTTGGAGCTGATTTTCTGTCAATTGCAGCTGAACACAATCCAACTGACACAGTATTTCATAGTGACATAGGAATAGCTGAGTTACCCAGTAATTTATAGAAGAACATAATAAATTAAGTAGGTTTAATTCTGGTTCCTCAGATGACTATCCCAGATATGAACAAATGGTTAAGAGTGCAGGCTTTCGAGCCAAATATACTTGAAATTTACCCTACTCTGTCCATTACCGCCTATGCTTGTCTTCTCTGAACTCCATTCTTCATTATGGTACAATGAAGGTAATGAACTTATAAGATAGTTGTAGAGAAAATAAAATGAGATAATGCATATAAAATTCCTATCATTAAGTAGATGTTCATGAATTGCAACCATTGTTTACACGGCCAAAGAACAAATTAAGATCCCTTGGTGAGGAATTCTTTACAGGAAGATGGGTCAAGAGGAATAGAACACTCTAACAAATGAAAATTCTAAGAACACAATTGCAAATGATTCATTCTGATGAGGAGAAGGAGTAGTTAGTCAAAGGAACTGATGTGGCTGCAGAGGGATATTTTCCATGATCTCAGAATTTTTTTTTTTTTCAAATGTATATTGAAAGAGAAGAGAAAATTTTTACAATCAAGAACAAATATAAAAGAGAAGTGCCAAGTGCCATACTGAACGAACAAGATCAGGAGGGTTGAAACAATGAAACGATACCAAATTAAAAAAAAAAAAAATTATATCCAAAGACACAATAATAAGAACAAATCAATAAGACACATTTAGAGACTCTATGATATTAAGAGATAATAAAGAGAAAATAAAACGATTTAAAAACTGAACTGAGCAACAACAACAAAAATACGTGTAACATAGATGGGATGACCAAAGAGCAAATAATAGCCTGCCCGTTTTCAAGGTAAATGTTAGCTCTATGTAATTTTAAATTGTACTTTGAAACATTACAGGCCATATTGACTTGATTGTTATTTAGTTATGAAAATTATAATAAAACAAAGTATCTGATCAATTAGACTTAAATCAACCTGAATTCAGGTTGCATTTCAGAGAGAAGTCTTGGCAGTTCAAAAGGATAACTGCACTTTTTCTCAGGTATGCATTAGCAAGATACTATTTTTCTATATGGGCTTGGTACTCACAGTTTGCCTCAGTGCACAGAAATAGCTCACTAAAATCTTTGAGTCATTTTAAATTCTAAACATGTTTAGTAGTGATTATACTAATAGATAATATACCCCCCCCCATTATACGCACATGGATAGAGATTGGGAATTGGACTCTGAATTCAGACTGATGCCATTCTGTGTGTGTGCCTTGTTAAAAACATACCACACACACACCCACACTCCAGAAAATATGTCCCAAGATCTCCTTGTCTGTCAGAAATAAAGTCCAAGGGGAGGTCTGCATTATCAAGGCTAAATTCAGGTCTGACCTAGTTAAATCTCCTAGAGAGGGTAAGAAGGACTCTGACTCTCTAGGCCAGGAGAGAACACAGCGTTCTCACCAAGGAGATCCTTGGAAATAATTCACCTTCAGGTGAACTGCTTTTAGAAAGCACTTGCAGTTACCTGCCCCCAGAGTGAAGTTCAAAAGAAAAGGGAGTAGAATGTTCTCAATCAAGATCTCTGGGCTGTGGTGTTTTCTACCACTGGAGAGTCGCTTGATTCTGAACATTACCACCTTCAGGAATAGGAAACAGTCATTTCTTTACTCAGACAGTCTTTTAATCTTGGAACAAGAGGCCTAGAAAGCTATTCTCACAGAAGGCTTTTCTTGCTTTTAAAAACACAATCAAATTGGTTCCAGTGGAGTGGGATATAAGGAAGTACACCTCCTCTACTTCCACACAAGTAATTGGACTAGCCTAATTAGATTGCCCAAGTGTTTAGATACCATGGTGATGGGCACTTTATAAATACTGTATGTAGCTAAACTGGGAGCATCCCCTGTGACAATAATAGCCATACAGATAGCTCTGATAGGCTAGCTAGATACAAGCCAAATGCATTGCTACATTCCATAACATTTATTGATAGTTATTTATGTTGACACTTTCAGCCATTTGTGGTGTCTTTTTACTCTAGACCTGTGAGTAGTGTGGTCAAAGATGACTTCTGCAGACAAAGATATCATCTTGTATGCAAAGTAAGCATCATTGCGGATTCTGCACAACAACTAAGAAAACTGTTATAACATAAACAATTACCTTTCCAGAAATCAAGCTGCACTTAATCAGTTCAGAATTAGAACATGCTTAAAGGAGACCTGCAGGGAGCGAAAAACCACATATTTCATAGAAGCTAATGGGCTTTGGTCCTAGCAGAAAACCAAATGATATTCTCTAGTTGTTGAAATAAATCCAGAAAACCACCATACAGAATGTTGAACTGCTTTGCTTTCCTTCTCAAACTTGTTTTCTGTTTCACTTATCAAGGTGGGACAACCTCAATGAGAACGATTGCAGGGAACAGGATGACACTGCATCACTGTCTAATATCACAATGTCACATGAAGGTAATAGAGTAAAGTAGGAAGAAGCCAGATTTAGAATAAAAACACCTGAGTTTCAGTCTTGAGGTTCTGACATTTTTAACTTGCGATATCACTTAACCTCTCTGAGTCTCAATTTATTTATTGGGAAAATGAAGGTGCTTATAAGACCTATTCCCAGAGTGGCTGGCAAAAAAGAGAAAAAGAAAAGAAAATGCTTTAGAGAAGAATGTAATGCATTTTAGGCTTACACTAGAAAGATTTCATACTTAAAAGAGGTGTTTCGCTTATTGGGAAATTCACTTGCGTGAATCCATTGTATCTGCCAGGCTGAATCAGTGATAAGGAAAACATTGAGGACCTATAAATATATTATGCTTTTCTCACCTCGTTTAAAGAAAGCTATGGAAACCTCATTTAGAATAATTGCTGGGGAAAAAATCAAAGAGCTGATTTATGTAGGTAACAAACTGGGCACCTGTTCTTTTGAAATGCAAAGGTTTCTCCTAGTCCATTATTTTTAAATTCACTTAATGGCACCATAATCCAACAAACTGCTCAAACTATAATTCTGAGAATCTGTTCTGCTTCCTTTTTTCTCTCATTCTCTAGATTCAATTTTCCCTCATTCTCTATTGTAATTTCTATAAGTTCTACTCCCCAAACATTCCTTAAATAACCAATGACTTCTTAACTGGCTTTCTATCCCCATCTTTCTTTGTTCACCACCTTCCATCACCTAAATACAAGTTACACTGCAAATCTCAATGTTATGCACTTGTTTAAAATCTTCAGTGGATTTTCACTTCCCTTGGGGATAAAAGCCAAACTCCATAGTAAACCATAGAAAAACTTTCAGAACTATGTTAACTCATTTAACAAATATATATATATATATATATATATATATATATATATATATATATACATATATAATCATCTTAATAGATTCAGAAAAAACTTCTGACAAAATCTAACATCTATTCTAACAAAAACTGCCAGGAAACTAGGAATCGATGAGATGGAAAAACCTAACATTAGCATCATACGTAATGGTGAAAGAGTGAATGATTTCCATCTAAAGGAAGCAATAAGACAAAGATGTCCACGCTCATCATGTCTATTTAACATTGTATTGGAGTGCAATGAAGTAAGAAAAAAACAAAAAACTTCCAGATAGGAAATGAAAAAATAGTATTGTTTTCATTGTAGAAATGAAGAACGTTTGTAGAAAATTTGGTGATATACTAAAAGACAATAGAAGCCAACAATTTAGTATCACAATATCATAGGATAGAAGAACAAAACACAGTATCAATTGTATTTCTATACAGAAACAATGAACAATCAGAAATTGAAATAAGACATACAATTTATAATAGCAATGCAAAATGTCAAATACTCAAGGATAAATCCAACAAAAGATGTGCAAGATATGTATAAAGAAAATTATAAAACATTGCTAGAGAAATTAAAGAAGATCTAAATAAACGATAAGATATCATTTGTTCATTGGTTGGAAGACTCTATATTGTTAAAATGTCAATTCTTCCCCAATTGATCTATATGTTCAACTCAAAGCGAATCAAAATCTCAGCAGTGTCTCTCTCTCTCTCTCATATAAATTGACAAGATCATTCTAAAATTCATCTGGAAATGCAAAGGCCCTACAAAAGGGGTAAACAAACTATGACTTGCAGTACACTTCCAACCCGCTGCCTGCTTTTCTAAATAAACTTTTATTGGAACACAGCCATGTCCATTTGTTTAAATATTGCTTATGGCTATTTATTCACTACAATGACAGAGCTGAGTACTTACAAAAAATACTATGGTCTATAAAGCTTAAACTATTTACTATTGGAGCACTACTATTAACTTTAGAGAAAAAATGTTTGCCAGCCCCTGACCTTGAATAGCAAAAAAAAAAGTTTGAAAAAGAACAAAGTTTTAGAACTAACACTATCTGACCTGAAGACTTATAATTTTATAATAATAAAGAAAGTGTGGTGCTGGTATTGAGTTAGATAAATAGATCAATGAATCAAAATGGATAGTTCCAAAATAGACCTAGAGTTACAAGGACAACAGAGGTGCAAAGTCAACTGAGTAAAAAAAGGATAGTATTTTCTGCAAAGGGTACTAGAAAAATTGGATGTCCACATGCAAAAAGGAGTTGACTTAGACCCATATCTTTCAACTTCATATAAAAATGAATGCAAATGGGTCATAAATCTAATGTAAAATCTAAAACTACAAAACTTCTGGAAGAAAACATAGGAGATAATCTTTGTGATATGGGGTAAAGCAAAGATTTCTTAGATATGACACCAAAGCATGATCTAAAAGAGAAAAGTATTGTAAGTTGAACTTCATCAAAATTAAGAGCTTCTGTTTTTTAATATACACTTCTAGGAGAATGAAAAGGGAAGACACAAACCAGGAGAAAATATTTGCAAAGCATGTATCTGAGAAAGGGCTCATACTCAGAATATATAAACAAATCTCAAAACTCTTATCATAAAACAAACAACCTAGTAAAAAATGAGCAAAAGATTTGAACAGACACTTCACCAGAGAAGATGTAAAGATGGCAAATAAGAACATGAAAAGATGTCAAACATTATGGGCCTAGGAAAATACAAATAAGTGCAAAATGATTATATTCACTTGGTCTGGCAATCCCTAAAGTATGATGTATTTTATAGGAGAGGGCATTTCACTGCTGTCATTTGAGGTGTATCCCAGTTCCTTCCATCTGTAAAATGGGTATAGGGATAACCCTGAGTTCTAGTGAACCAGTGACCGATTCTTAGACTGCCCAATAATGTATTTCAACAGTATTGATATGCACACAGAATTTTGTCATTTTCATTTCCTTGTATTAAAGAGCATACGTTTATTTGATACCTCCCTTATTCAATGATTGTGGAAAACAGACTGCATCTGCTGGAGAACAAACATTGTTTCTTCTCTCCAGATGTCGGCCTTTTCTCCCAGAAGTTGGAGAGCATTGGACAAGCAATAACAGATGATGAACACATGCATAACTACAAATGGGCAAGCTGATTGTTTTCAAAATTGGTATAAACATTTGCTCTTGGGTTGAGATTTAGCCCATAGCAAATCTTTACATTTGCGTAATAAACTCTGAACTAAAAAAAAAATGTTTATAATGGAAGTGCTGACAATGTGAAAATTTAGTTATGGTCAGAAAAGCAGTTTTGTTTAAAAATGCCATTTTACGCTTCCATATTTACTTCCTAACCAGTGACTGAGATGTCAATTTCTGCAAAGTTTTCTTTTCCAGTCCAAAGGAGAATTTGACAACTGTTTTGAAATGAATAAGAGATCTGAATTTCAGCTGCTTGCTTCTTCAACAAATACCAATTAGAGGACAGAACCACATGCTGGTTACCTAACTGGTTACATAGATACTGATGATGAAGATGATGATGAGGAGGAGGAGGAGGAAGATGGTGATGATGTATGAGATGGAACAGAATTAAGCCTGTTGCCTTTATACAGTATTTGAAAAAGAAATGGAAGGAATTATTAAAAAAATATTTTGCAGCCTCTAACCTTGACTATGCCACCATGCAGGGAGTACATTGACAAGAGATTATAAAATAAGGTCAGAGATATACCTTCACTTGCTTATAAGTCACTTAGTGTGGGACTAAATGCATGGTTTTCACTATAGGGCTGGTATTCCAGTGACCTCAGTCAGCTGCTCAAGTGTCCGTCATATGTCTCTATGTTCATACAGCTATGCTTCTCCTTTACACAGCTGAATTGCAAAGAGTGCCCTATACTATTTACTCCCATAATGGAAAAAGAGTGAAAATTAAAATAAGAAATAATATGCAGATCTATGCTAACACTGAATCTTTATGAGCATGGGGTTTTCTTTGGAAAACCATGATTGGGTGGAAATTACAGGAAATGTTGTATTGCTTGCAGTCCATAGTGGGAACTTCTGCTATAACTTTGAATACAAGGCAACTATTTTCATTTGAAAATTCAAAGCTATTATTTTTGATGATCTAGAGTCTTACTTAGATTCTCACTTATTTTCAGGGGAATTTAAATACTTTTACAATAAAAGGAGGGGAAAAAGGGGAAAAGTATATTCCAAAGACTCAGTTGACAGGCAAGGACTCCCTATGCACAACTTCAACTTGCGGGTCTGAGTGGAATTCTGTCCTGCTCTCTTTGGTTCAGACACGAGAACAAGGACAAATGGCTCTTATTCATGCCATAAAAATGCCCACTGAATTTCTCTTGAAATTGTTAGACTCTCTTAAAGGCAGAAAAAAAATATGTCAAAGTCTGAGTTGCCCTGTAGGCTACTAATACTCAGAACTTGCCCAATACTTTACTCAAACAATAGAACATACATGTAAAGCGTTAACATTTGTATTTTCCTACATTCAAACACACAATAGGGTACTCCGCTCACATAACTCAAACCATTGCATGAAAGAGGGTTAAAGCTCAAATATAAAAACTTGAGCAACAAGAAGCCATCCAAGCATTAGGAAGGAATGTGGGTTTTGTCTTTGTACTTTTGTTTGCAATTCTAAACCCATGCAAATGTTCAGTCTTGCCCAAGGTCAAGGAGACTCTCATTGAGCTTATTTAGTATATGTGGGGAACCATCTGAGCAATGGGGAACCAATCTGCTGAGTGAATTGGTATTCCGAGGATTAATACTCAGCCCTCTTGGCTTGATAGATTTCTGAAACTATTTTGAAAAGAGTTTTATTATACACCATCAGAATCTAATGAAGAGGGCATGTATATGAAAATATGGAAACCATTCTCATTTTCCATATTAACGAGAGAATTTATTTAAAACACTGAGACAATTTCAAGTGAAAGACATACCTTGAATAAAATAGTGCAATATAAATCTTAAATGGTTAATATTACTAGTTATTTTGAATTTTTACTCTAATTTAACATCATATGAAAATAATGTATATTTGTAAATTGAGTGAAAGAGCTTTGATGGACAGAATTAGAGATACATTTTTTTTCCCCCAAATGGGATCTTTTTTGGCTTGTTCTCTTTTAATTTTTGCTTGGAGGACTGGAACGTGTTCTTTGTTTATAATTCAACGATTCCCATAAAAGCAGCACTGTAGCACCACATAAAATAACTATAATAATTTGTTGTCATTAAACAAAAATGTGTTTGTGCAGAAAAGCACCTAACAACCACAGCTTTGGTGAATCCTTTCCATAATCCTCGATCAGCACTGTAATGTGAGCAGAGCGGATCTAAAATATACTTTCTAATAAGTGCCTTGCTTCCCCCCCCCTCCTTTTTTTCCCCTTAACTACTTGGTGATATTCTAATTAACCATGCTCAATTGATTGCTTTCAAAATAAGAACTAAGAGCTCTCATCTAGTCAAGTGGAAGCTAATTCAACTCTTTTTCACTACGGCAATGATACATCTCACACACACACGGACCCATACCCACATCCAGTGCATGTAGTATATTAGCAGTATCATATTCTGGGTCTTCTGCTTTCAGTCAGTGTAGCCTAATAGTCACATTTCTGTGGATTTTCGTGCATCATTTCTCTTTTAATACTTATGAGTATGAATGTTCATTTTTCATTTACAGCCTGAAATTGTTTTTGGAATTGTGTGTGTGTGTGTGTGTGTGTGTGTGTGTGTGTGTGTGTGTGTGATCATTTGAGAAACTCTCACATCCAGGAAATATGCTATTTAACTTGGAAAAAAGCAAAAGAGTAAATGGGAGAAAACCAACTCAAATCAGGCAGAAGCAAACTCTGACCATTTCATGTCTTAACTCAATTGCCTCTCTCTTTCTTCTTTTCAAAAAGAATTAAAACATCTAATTTGGGCTGAAAAAACACTTAATCATTTGATTACGAGATTACAGTAAGTAGCCAGAGCATCTACGTGCATGACGTTATTCTGCAGTAGAATATAAGATTTTCAGATCTTCATGACTGTACATCACAGGGACATCTTCTCTTTTCCAGTGACATGGATAAATGAGGGTAAACGATCCAATATATAACTAAATGTCATACACAGACCTGAAAAACTGTTTTCAGCATATATAAAACTCAGTCTAGGCATTACACAACAGTTTAAAATGCTACATGTAAATCATCCAGACTTAAGCTTCTTAGAAAACACAAACCATTCTCTAAGGACATCTGAGACCAGAACTTCAGAAGATGCTGGCTCACTGTGGGATAGCAGACAACAGCGACTCACAGACCACCCTGGTGTGCAGCAATCAACAATGCAGCGGCCACTTTAGAAAGGCGTCAGACAGTCTGTAAGCAACAAGGCAGAGCCTCCAACTGAGACAGGCCCTGCTAATAAGTGGCTTCCAGTAAAAAAAAAAAAAAAAAAGCAGCCAGCTCTAACATATGCAACAGGTCTCATATCACAATACGTTTATTTTGTGTTCTACCTTCTTTCATATGGAGCAAGAGTGTCACCTTGAAACACCATGAGCAGTGGAAGAGAATACCTTTATGCTCTCACGGCCTTTCATATCTTTATTATAATGTTGCACTTGTAAATATCTCATCATATGCCTGTTTTGCCTGCTGGACTGTGAATTTCATGACAGTGGCATCATGTCTGGATCATCTTACTGTCTCTAACTTTAACACAGTGTGTGCTTAAGGAGTCATTCAATACATATTTGATGAAAGCATTGCTCTGTTCCAGTACTGTTCTTAGGTTTCTGGGAGACTCCAGACAAACCACATCATGTGTTTCAGTTTCAGTTTCCTCATCTAACAAATGGGAATAATGCAGCTTTAAACATTTCATAAAAAATTAGGAAAAGAGATTATGTATTTGAAAATATTTTAAAAATAGTTTTTAAAAAGCATGTGTTTGCAAAGTGCAGGTTTGGGCACTTCTTTCAATGTTTTCTGAACGATATTATTTTTATATGATATACAATAGTGTTGAATTTGACTTCCTCTGACAGACAGAACTTCTTTAATCCTTTGTTATAAATCATTTGAAAGTATTATTAATTTGTATAATTTATACAACACATTTAATGAGAAAAATAACAAAGTATAATTATTTCAGGAAGTATTGAAAATATTTCAGTTTCCTTATACTTCTCACTTTGTATCAGCAATACCTCAGTGCGTGCTCATACCTGCTGTGATAAGTAGAGAGACTAAACCACATTTTGTCAATAGGGGCAACTTGCACAAACTAACTACACAAATAGAAAATAATAATGTTGAAGAAAGCATAATTAATTAATTCAAGCTTTCAGATAAGATCACTGGATCCTGCTGACCCTACATGTTAATCAGTTGATTGATTAATTGCTACAATCATAATAATTATATGGTGCAAATCTAAGCACACTTAATGATAGTGTACACTTAGAGTTAAAAGTTCTCTTCAATCTGCATATCTTTTCTCTTTCTTGAATCAAAGGAGTTGGTTTCATTTACTTTAAAGATATCTTTTGGCTTGTAGAACTGGAAAGCTTATGTCAAAATTAGCCAAGGGTCAATTTTGCTTGTCCTATTAGCCATTGTTGGTCATTTTTCAATGCTCTGTTTAAAAATTTAAAACAGTCTCACCTATGAAATAGGAATTTCACATTATACATATTCATCATACCATATTACTCTTTTCACATGTGGGAAATTTTATGTTTTACATTTACACACACACACACACACACACACCAATATATATCATGGAATCTTTGATTTTGCCAAAATTTTCATTCTGGTCACTCTGAACTTCTAATGAGTTATTCAGTGTTCCAATAGCCATATCTAGTTGGGTGAACCTGGAATAATTTCTTGCAACACAAAGGTACGTTGAACTGTCTCGATCCTATGTCTACGAGAACAATGCCAGGAAGAAAAATCAATTCATTGGTGACCTGTTTGGTCCCATCTTCTATTGTATGAAACACAACTCATCATCGTAGCTTCTCTATTTCTATCAAGTAATTTTTATCCTCTTGGTCACCTAGATTTAAAACCTGACCTTGATTTTTTATCCAAGTTGACATTAAATCTTTCCACGTTTCTTTTTTTAATTTTTGTAATTTTTCTTATATATATCTTTTTCTTTACCTTTTTTATTTATTTTTTATTTTATTTATTTGTTTCACAAAATAGTGAAAGGTTTTAAAGTTGGTGAAGAGCATAGAAATCATCTAGCTATTAGATGCTTCTTAATCTTTACATGCATATGAATAACCTGGAGAGCTTGTAAAAATAAGTTTCTGGGTTCCATTCCAAGTGATTGTCATTCAGAAAGTCTAGAATGGGGCCCCAGAATTTTCATGTCTAACAAGATCCCAGGTGACTCTAATGTTACCCATCTGCAGACCACAATATGAGTAGCACTTATTCTATAACTTTTCTGGGTGGGGGGAGGGGTCACATATCTTTTGAGAATCTTGTTCCAGAAAATACACAATTGCACGTTTATACAAATTTGGTCAACCATTCGGATAGTGGATCATGAACCTCTGCATATCCATAAATCTCAATTTCAGAATTTTGATACAGTATAATTTCATCATTTTACAGGGAGCAAAAAATGATCCCCAAGTGGACTTACTCAAGGTCATACTTGATTGGTAGCCAAGAATAATATCAGGTAGACAACACAATAGGGTTTTCTGCCTCCTATCTCTCTTCTTAAACCTATCCTGCAAATTACTACCAAAATAATTTCTCTAAAACATAGTTCTCAGTTTTTTACCAAGTAGTGAAAATGTTTAATGGGGCTTCCACTGCTATAGATTAAAATTTAAGCCCTTCCATAGTATTGAATTATATACAATTTATTAGTTAATTTACTGACCAAATATTTACTGAGTAACTTTTTCTGTGAAAAACACTGTGTTAGGCAGGAGAATGTGGGATCAAATACTACATTTGTAGGCTGCAACCTATAGGGTATTTACAGTACTGGCTTAACTCTATCTGCTCTCACTTATCTTCTGCTGCTACCTCCACAGTATTTACTGCCTTCTACTCAGATTCTTCACTCTCCGCAATACAACATAGTCATCTCAGAGCTGGAGCATGTGCTCCTGTTCTTTCCCTAGCTGGCTCTTCAAACACCACCCACACTGAATGACTCCTTCATGAAGTCATGTAATGACTGCACTTTTATCTCTCCCTTCTGTAGAGAATTTATTTTCTTCATCACTTACTGTGCCACTTGATCACATGTAGTTGCATATTCTTCTCTAATTCAGGGAATTTACCTCTTACGACTTCAGTATGCCCTTCATGGATGCACACCTTGGCTTGGGGTAAAATGCTGTGTCATTTTACTGCAAAAAGGAGGAGCTGATCTCATGTTTAGCATTATGAAGGAGAAGGAACTGGCTGACATCAATGGTTTCCAAATCAGAATACACATCAGAATCACGTGAGGATTTGCTCACTACTTTTTAATAAAAATTTCTCAACCTCACCTTAAGAATATTGAATCAAAATCTACCGGAGTATGTCCAAGAATCTATTTCTATGAAGGTGATTTGGGTCAAAACCACATTTGGGAGCCCCTTAGAGTAACTGATTCTGAGATCTCTTACAACTTTGTCAACTTCCCTCTTTTTATGCTTTTTATTTTCAGTTTTTTTTTTTTAAATCACTACAAATGTACTTATTCTTAGTGCGTAAACTTGCAGAACATAAAAAAGCAAATAAAAAAAAAATAATGAAAAACAAGGGCTGTATAGTCATTCCGAGACAACCCTTAATAATGCCAAGTAAATATATTTTCTTTACTTACTAATGTTTACATATGTATTTTAAAGTAAGTTCATACTGTACATCCTTATGCTCTCCTTTAATATTTATTGACACTTTCCCTTGTGAAGTCATGTTTTCCACAACACAATTTAACAACTGCACAATATTTCAAAATATAAATGTGTCATAATTTAAGCTTCCCTAAGTTTGGACATATATGTTACTTTTACATTTTTCACTATTATAAATAACATTTTGAGAAGCAAGCTTGTACATATTCTTGTGTGTATCTCTGAAAATTCCCTAAGGTAAATTTCTAGATATATAATAGCTAATACAAAATCATACACATTTTTAAGTCTTTTGATACATACAGCTAAAATGCCCTCCAAGGAATGCTGTAAGAGTTCCATTTCTAAGTAGCTAACAGTTCTTGCCTCATCATGAACTTTATAGCATTTCATTGACAGCCAGTGTTTATAACATTGGCAGTTCTTTACAGGTATCCTCAACTTATATCTGCATAGTATATTTCACCACATTGAAGTTGTATTTTTTTGTTAAGGTTATTAAATTTTTGGTATCTTCCT
This sequence comes from Rhinolophus sinicus, assembly GCF_036562045.2. Classification (NCBI taxonomy): domain Eukaryota; kingdom Metazoa; phylum Chordata; class Mammalia; order Chiroptera; family Rhinolophidae; genus Rhinolophus; species Rhinolophus sinicus. The sequence goes on along the minus strand of NC_133751.1, from coordinate 134,285,127 downwards.
TGCAGGTTGCCACCAATGTGCAGAAAAAGAAATTTCTAAAATAATTAACCTCTTGAAATAAACTTTGATAAGACGTAACACAAAAGCTAAACACCTGAGGCAGGAGAATGCTATTTTCTTGGCATATACCTTATTCTGGCCATCTTTTTAACAAATATCTGGTTCAAAACAGTGTTGATTGAAACTGATGGCTAATCTTACTAACTTCTATTTGTGAACATCAGCAAGGTCAACATTGTGCTATTTGTGCAGTTTTCTTATGGTAGTTGAGGTACCAACAGACTTTATGTCGATTCTCTCTCTCTCTCTCTCTCTCTCTCTCTCTCTCTCTCTCTCTCTCTCTCTCTCTCTCCTCTCAGAACTATTGATCCAGAATACCCACTGCTAAGCAAGTATGCAAAATGCAGTGCTACTTAGCATTGGGAAATCCCAAATCTGGTGCCAAGAGGTTCATAAACATAGTAATGAACCCCTCCTGTCAAAAGTGACACTATTTAACAGCAAGTAAGAATAGCCTTCGAGATGTTTTGCACCTGGAGTTGTTCCACTGCATGGGAACAGAACATTCATGATGGTTGTAGTTGTAACACTAGATTCTGGAAAGGCAATCTACTTCAGTCTGCAAAGTAAACTAAAGGGAATGGCTGCTCACACATGGTCCTGATGCCACCGACATAAGAAAACAGCAACAGGAGCAGTGAAATAGGAATTCGGTGGCAGATGGAAAGGTTTGTGGGAAGTGTCCACCCAGCTTTGTTTGGCCCATATTCTGAAACAACTAGAATAAATACTTAGTGTCATAATTTATACGCATATCAGTACCAATAAATCAGAATCATGCAAACAGTCATGTTTATTATATCCTTGTTGCTTAATATTCATGACAGTAATTTATTTTTATAGTACAGTTTCACTGTTCTCTCCACCATTGCTTTGCATTTAAGTCTGGCAAGTTGTATTAGCAGGAGTTCAGGTAACCCTTTGAAGACTGCAAAAGTTCACTAGCACAATCAAAATACTTCATTTGCTCATTTAATTTTTCCCTTCCTCTCTCGTAAACTTTTAACTATAGACATTATAGAAATGTCTATAAATTATATAGTGATGTCAGTTTGACATATAGAAAATATGAAAACTAGAGTTGGCGTACGTCTCTGAAGGCAGCTGTATAACGAACGGAGCTTAAAAAACAGATAAGGGCATTTGGAGAGATACTAAGCGGCTAATTCTTAAATTTACTGTCAGCAAAATAGGTTAAATTAAATGCACTTTTCACCTCTCTTATTCATCTATTGACCAATTCTTCCCACTCCCCAATTCAGCAGTCTGTTGCTACTAATTACTATGCATTGTTAAAGGAGGAATTATATGAAGAAACCACCCCAAAGCATGTTACGTTTTTATATTCAACAAAGATGTCAAACATTTTCTTTTTTTTAAAGAGGACTATCATCGAGTGTGAGTGAACATGGTATCAATATTTCTATAGCTCGGCTTTTTCTATTATGAATATGATGGGTTGAAATAATGAATTTATTTTATAGACTCCATGAATATACCTTTCTAGCATATGATATGAAAGGCGAAGGCTTCAGTGTAGTCCCATCCTTCAATTAAATAACGTATATGATGAAAGTTGTGAAAAACTTTATAATATTATTTCTTAATTAACTTGCTAGAAAATGTAATAAGGACATAGTACACTGTAAAGCATTTCCTTCTTCATGTGCTGGGTGTGTTTAAAGTTCACTGGTGCTTAATTTTATTTTTAAAAGTTTTTCCAGTGATCCAGGTAGAGGAATGAGCACCTATAATGTTGCCTTGGATACAGAACGCACTACACATTTTTGTTGATTTCATTTTAAAGTGAATAGTCCAGATGAGAGAAGCCTTTCTTAAATAATGAAGTTTTGAGACCAGGTAGATGTAGAGACATTTACCTACTAGTTTCCTCTCACTGTAGTTTTTGACAACATACCGTCTTTCTCCGAACCATATTTAAGTCTACTAATTATCTCATTCTTAAGTAGACAGTTATTATCACTTTGTCCAAATTAGGCAAAAGTCATTGTCATGGTTAAGAGAAACGGCTTTAGAATCTTCCAGTTCTGGGTTCAAATCTCAGCTCAGAAACTTCTCAGCTGGTAGCCTTAGGCATGCCGTTTAGTTGTTGTTTCCTAAATTGAAATGATGGGAATAACAGTATCTACCACAAACAAATGTTACAAATATTAACTTAAATGGCAAAATGTACAAATAGCACTTGGCAAGTGAAATATGGAAGGATATCATAAAATGAAACTGTATTTATATGGACAGTTCCAGGGCTCCTATCTATCTATCTATCTATCTATCTATCTATCTATCTATCTATCTATCTATCTATCTATCTTAGTATTGCTCTATTGATTTATAATATTTATAATTCAAATTATTTCTAAAAATTGTCCAAAAGTCTAAAGAATTCTGCTTTGTAAATTTGGACAGCCTTTTTCTACAATTCTTCTTACTGGCACAGTTTACAAAGTTTTCCCCCAAATGTTATATGTAGTTATCTCTCATTGCTCCATTGTTCCAAATGGCCTTCCAGTCTGTGCTACATGGTCTTAAAATGTATGAGACCTGGATTTGGGCAGGGAAAACAGTGTTCAAATAGCAAATGTCATAATACTGAGCAGAACACTGAATGATAGGACTGAAGTATTTATAGTTAAAAACTTTGGTTTTGGTCCCAGTTCTAGTTGTGATGTGCTGTAGGTGAATAAGTCTTCTGAACATGCAAGACTTAAAACTTAAAGGCAAACTCCCTTGCTGGTGTTATTGTCTTGACAGCCTGGGAACAAGAGGAAATGAGCACAATTGTGCAGAGTTGCAAGCATATTTCTGCATGTCGGTTTAAAAATGCACTGACTTAATATGAGAATGAAATGGGTAAAAGTGACACCTGGGACTTGAAATTCAATTTCAGACACCAACAACATAATTAACAAATATTAATAAAGAGCTAATTAAATCTTGTGTTGAAATAATAGGAAAACATTGTCGGAATAAAGGAGGAAACTATCCTGCAATGATAAAGTTGTACATCTAATATACATTAGGTTGGTGCGAAAGTAATTGTGGTTTAAAAGATTAAAAATAATTGCAAAAATCGCAATTACTTTTGCACCAGCCTACCAATGAAGTATGTTTTCTGAATATTTGTGTACCCCGCCCCTCAATTCATATGCTGAAGACCTAATCCCCAGTATGGTGGTATTTGGAGGTGTGGTCTTTGGGAGGTAACTAAGTTTCAATGAGCTCATGAGGGTGGGGCCCCATGATAGGATTAGCCTGTGCTTGAAAGAACGCTGAACAGGATCGGAGCTTATATTTTAAATATTTTCAAATATTAAGGGACTGTTAGAAAAACTTGTTGTTTGGATTCTGGCATTGACTGATGTGATTTTTCTAGTTATGTTCAAGCTGGTCTGTCTTTCCCCTTTGTGGAGAGCTCTGGGTCTTCTGCTTGGCTCACACTGCTCCACATTTGTCCAGGGGTCCAGCTCTCTGAAGTCCTGATCATTACAGATTTGAGCACAGGGATGAGGGTTTCTGAGGTCTTTCTGTGTCTAATAATTGCTCAGGATCATTTCATTTTCTTTTTCCTAAAACATTTTCCTAACAGAGCACAAAGGAATAGAAATCTCTGACAAAATATTTCAGTGAGGTAATAAATAGTGCCTTCCTAGGTGCCAATTAGATATTCAGAGAATATACATAAAATGTGTCAAAGAACAATCTTACTATTGTGCGTCGAGTTAGGGGCCTGGAGGAGGAGCTCAAAAGATCGTTGATTTCATCTGTTGGTGAGACAGTATCAACCCACAACTAGCACAACAGATGGCACTAATTAGGTCTGCCCATCCGTTACTTGGCAGAAGAATAGACTTGAGATCTGAAAGAGTCAACTTTGCATCCGCTGGACACTCAAAGTGAGAAGAAAAAGAGAGGGGCCAAGAGCTGATTGGTTAGACAGTAATCACGGACTCAGAGATGTAGGCATTTGACCTTTTAGAATTTCAGTTTTCTGAAAAATAAAGGTGTGGTATGAAATAAAATGGAGGGGGGGGGCTGCACATTTAAATAGACAATGAAAGGAGGAAACCCTCAGAATTATCCAATATCACTATTTTATCGCTGGTGGATTTTTAAAACTATATGTGTGCTTTTATCTTCCAAAAATATTGCTTCTACTCTTAAAACCCATGCTGCTACTTGATTTCTATAAAAGTGTATCCATTTTCCATGTTTTTGTTTCCCAAAGTGTAGATAAAAATGTTTGAGTCAATCCTTAGGGAAAAATTCCATTCTCTAAAGCACACGGCAATTCTCAGCGAGGATATTCTGATGTTCCAACCAGAGCAGTATTCTCTCAGGAAATTTGTAGTACTCCAGCAGACATCACATCGCAAGTTTAACTCCCCAGAACAATCAGGAGTGAGCCAAATGAGGAAATGCTGCATTTCAAGGAGCCCATGATAGTCCTAGAAGTTATTCATATGAAATTCCTTTATTGACAGAGAAGTGGAGAACCAAAGACAGATGTGTGAACAGATGAGAGCATGTGACTGAGTATGAGCAGATCAGAGAAAGCAGGGAAAGGCACCCATTCTCCCTCCAAGCCAGGTTTTGAAAATAGCTCAAGGGATGTTCATGTGAAAGTTCTCTTGAGATAAATGTAAATATAAATAAATAAATAAATAAATAAATAAATAATAAATAAATAAATAAATCTACCTTTTTAAAAACTGTAATATCATAAGTTGTGAGAGCTGAAAAGATAAAATGAAATATTTCAGGTTTGGAAAATGAGAGTGTGTGCATGTGTGTGTGTGTCCCTGTGTCTATGTGTGCGTATGAGAAGGGATACTTGTTGAGTATGGGTTAGCTGATAAGTCTTTTAATGTTTTTCTTTGTGAGAAAGATCTACAGTGTTATAAATATTTGTACAAGCTGGTGCATAGCCTATCCTGCCACACCCGAAATTCCTCACCTATCAATGAATCTATGACCTTCACAAACAGAAACGGGGTACACTATCAGCAAAGTAGCTAATTTCCTAACTGAGAGAAGGCATTATTTTGAAGTTGTCTCTTCTGGCGTCACTGTGACTTTCACAGACTTACTAATATTTAATAGAAGCAAGGTAGCGTCGGGTTGGATAAGATAGCCTCTGGGCTATCATTAAGATGTATGTTCTAGAATAAAGTGACAGGCTTTGGATTAATCAAGTGAGGTTGCACCTGGGAATGGGTGGCAGAGCAAAGGAGAAATGTCAAGAGATAAAGAAAGAAACTGGGAGTCCCTAGATCATTTATTATCCTAAACATATTTGATGCTGTTTGGAATTCTAGAAACAAATATTAAAGCAGAATAAAGATAGCCATATGTGTCACTTAGGACAGCTTTATTGGTGAGTGGAAAGGCTTGTGAGCGAAGACAAAATGGTCATCTGAGAGTGCTGTCTAAGGATAGTCTGATTGTACTCTGATTTAATAATAGTAGCTAACACTTACTGAATACAATGTGCCAGGAGATCTGCAAGTGCTTTGTCATCATTAGAATTTCATTAAATTCTTTACAGTCCCCATGGAGTAGATACTATTTTTACATCCATTTTATAGATGTGGAAATTGAGGTGTAGAGAGGTTAAGAACTTGCTCAAGGTCCTACAGGTAGTAAATAGTGGAGTCAAAATTTGAATGGAGGTGGTATGTGCCATGCAAGTAGAAATTTTGGCTTAGCTGATGAGAGTAGACCTCACGGAGAAGCTGACCTGTGAATGGCAATCTGGACATGTGAACCGGTAGAGGCAATGGGCAGTCAAAGACCCTCAGTGTCCCTGGGGTATTCAATGAAGAGCCAGGAGACCATCGGACTTGAATGAGATGGGCAAGGCAAGAGAAGTGTGGGCCATCAGATCATGTAGGGCTTTGAAGACCTCGCAAAGAATCTGGCTTTTCTGCAAAAGGAAATGGCAAGTCAGTTGCATCATTTGCCTTTCTTTATAATTAGGGCCATGCTGGACTGAGTGAGAGAAGAAACTTTACTGGGGAAGTAGGAGAAGCCATTCTCCTGTAGATGTGCCCAGAGTCAGAGTTGGGAGAGGGTGGGCAGAAATTTTTTTGGAAGTAACCTGAGTTGTGATCATAATGTGGTGTTGGTGTCAACAGTAAGAATGTGAAATGAGGCAGGCGTCTCACTGTAACATGAAAGGCCACAAACCTTCTGTTTCATTAGAATTTACTGATGCAGTGAACCTGATAACAGGCAATGAAAACCAGTCACTTAAATCTACCGTTAGAGGAAGGGATCACGATAACTGTTTTCTACTGAGGTATTGAGGAGAAATTCTGCATTTTGTTATATATTTTTTAAAAGTATGTCATTTCAGTGGGAGCAGGGATGCTCGGGAAGCTGACTCATGAAAGCTGACTGGCTGATTGCTCAGCTTGAAAGTTAATTGCTTAGAAAAAGTGACCTTTTAAGGATATGGAAGAAAGGAGTGCAAGTAAAAGAAAAGTTTTAAGGAAAAGCAAAAAGACAAGCACCACATTTTCAATGGAGTTGATGTCTTACCACTCAATTAATTTCAGAATCAAGGCCCAATTTTAGTTCTGAATCACCTTCTAGTTTTACTTACAAAGGACTTTTAATTAAGCCAAATTAAGTAGATCGAGGTCCAGTTGTTTATTATCTAGCAGTAAAGCATTCCTACAAAAAGACACCTGTGCAAGCCATTTGGCTCTAGTCAACTATTTTTTTACAATTTAATTATGAATATAATTAGAATGAGTTAAGAGACAAGCTAGGCATCAGCCATAAAATTTCTGGTTTGCTAACACGCACACACGCACACACACACACACACACACACACACACACTTATTAAAAAGCAACCACAAGAAAAAACCCGCCAAATCTGTGAGAATGTTAGCGTGCAGTGGACACTTTAGTGGAAGGGGGGTATTTGTAAAATCTACCTTTATTTTAATTTCCTTGAAATGGTGCAGGAGGATATTTTTATACTGTATTATTTTTACATCTCTGGTTTCTTTGTGGTAACCCTTCAAACCCTGCTTTTTATTTTCTCTAGTTTTAAGGCAATTTATCACTATCATGCTTTCATGTTTAGCAACTGTTTGTAGTCAAGTGCCTTGCAAGCTCTGTTTCTTTTCTCCCATAGAGTGTCATCATGGAATTGATGATGCATCAAAAATAGTTTGACCAAAGGGCAAGATAAAGTCAAGAGTAAAGAAAATATTTGCAAATATACTTGACTGGCTTTCTTCCCCCAATTAGTTATTGAAACTATAAAGGTAAAATGGCATGTGGCTGTAGAAAAAAACACCAAGACATGCAATAGATACTTTCTGACATACGGCATTGTCTTTAATTTAAATCATTTTTATATGAGGATTGTGTGACTGACAGATATATAGGAGTATGAGTTATATTTAAAAATAGGCATGGGGTAGGCTCTACCTTTGGTGACTGTAACAGACTGCATTTTAATGGTGCTTAGGCAATCTTATGGATACCATTTCTCACAATTAGTTTTATTGCTTAATTAATCAGTGTTTACAAAAGCTGGGCATTAAAAAAATACATTGTTTTCAAATGCATGTGTGACTACAGCCTTTAAATTGAAGATTTACATGCTACATTATTATGATCTCCGTTTATCATTGGCTTGCCTAATATTTAAGTACTGTACCCATACATACATATATGTATATGCACGTATATAAAATAAACATGACATATATGTAACAACCATTATATATAATATTTACTTAAGAGAAGCTGGAAAAGATGACAAGGAAATTAATATTGGAACCATAAGGTTGTTTTGATCAGGGAGTTAGCATTGATTGCATTCCCATGGTAAGAGTTATATAGAACATTACTCAGGGGCAGGAAGAAAAGTAATTATTTTTGTAGACAAAAGGAAACTTTGGAAACTTAGAATACAGCAAACTAACAAATACAAACTCCCATGATCAGTTATGGGCACCAAAGAGCTGAGGTGAATAAGGTGACCAAAATGAAATTAGTCCTTGACTAAACAAGCTTTGGTCCTGGCTTGAGTCAAATCTCTAAGCCTATTTATCACAAGTAATAGATAACACTCTTATAAGTAAATGCATGAGGTCATTTTTTTCTTTGCTTCCATATCCTCTACTAATTAATCTATAGTTTAATTCTCATGTCAACTCTGATGATTGATGATTATTTGGATTTGAGAGAAGGTACATCAAAATTGATGGACTAACAGCATCTGTGACGTGGAGGTGGAGCAGGTGCTACCTGTGAGAACTATGAGAGAGAAAAACATGTAGGCAGAAAAATGGATCCACATAGACAGAGGGTGCCAAAAAAAATGCATACACATTTTAAGAAAGAAAAAAATATTAAAATTGCAATACTCAGTGTATACCGATAACAAAAGATGAATGCAAGTCATGTGTCACTTCTGCAATCACAAGAGGTGCTTGAAGTGGTTACCATCAAAGTCCAGACACTTCTGATTATGGCAAACCACTGCTTGAGCAACGTTGATCAAAGTGTCCACTTGTATACATTCTTTTGGCACCCCTAGTATGTGTACATCTCAAGTCCCAGAGTCTCTGAATATGTTACAAAAAAGATTTTGTCAATGTGATTAAGATAAGGACCTTGAGATGGGGAAAGTATCCTGGATTATACGGGCGGGCCTGATGTAATCATGAGCGTCCTTAAAAGTGGAAACTGGAGGCAAACAAGTCAGTGGGAGGTATGATGATGGAAGAGGTCATGTAATGTGTTGTCATGTGACTGCTGCCTATGAAGGTGGTGGAAGGGAACCACTAGCAAAGGTTTGCAGCAGGTGGTCTCTTGAAGCTGGGAAAGGCAAGGAAGTGGGTTCTCCCCTCCAGCCTCCAGAAAGAAACTCAATCCTTCTAACGCTGCTTTTAGCCCAAAGAGACCAAGTGACAGACTTCGGTCCTACAGAACTATAAGACAATAAATCACTAAATTTTAAGCCACTGTGTTTGAGATAATTTGTTATGGCAGAAATAGAAAACTAATACACATGCCTTCTAGAAAACAGTGACTCTGAGTGGCTCCAACTCAGAAAGCAGAAAGAAATCCCTGGCTGAGCACCCTGAAGCAGTCCATTCAATATGAATTAGAAAGACAGAAGGCTCTAGAAGGAGGCATCCTGGAAAAATAGGACTCTGTATGATAGTGTCAGAAAAGAGTAAGGACATTATAAAAGAAAAAAGAAAAAAAAAAAAAGAAAGGACAAAGAGAAGCAATTACAATCTCCAGAAAAATAACTAAATAAATACAAAATCTACACAGGAAAATCATGATCTAACTACAAACGGAACCAAATGTGGCCAAGAGTTTAAGCAATTTTGGGAGTGTAATAAAATAGATTCTATTTGACCTCGTGAGAAATATAGTTGAGAATTGTAGGGATTTTGACAGTGAACTCAAAGAGAAGAAATCTTTTGAATCCACTAGGAGAGGCAGTGTTATAGACTCATAAAAACACAAATATAAATGCTGCTTATTAGTTTTCTAATTGGTCAAACCACTGAAGACTTAGAACAACCACTAAAATTTAAAGAAGTTAATGACCAATGACCATGAAGAAGAGAGGTAAAGGGAAAGTGGAAAGTAAAATACATTCACTTTACAACAGGAAGTTAGGAGCTATTGATTAATGTTGATGAAATAAGAAATAGGATTATGTGTATTATTTAACATCTAAACATAATAACATGACTATCAAATTTTGGAGGAAGTCGAATAGAATAAATCAATTTTTCATATTAGGTATTATCCATAATTGATAAGCCAAGAAGTAGATGTGTTATCCAGAGTTATAAACGTAACCAATAGAAGAGGTTAAAACTGAAATAGTTAAATGAGGTTTCCTTTTATGAGTAAACCTGGGCCTGTGAAGTGGTAGGGCCCAATCCATCACTTTTCGTCATAAACTCCTCTGTAAAATTTGGTTTGTTGCATATTGTAATTTGATACATGTGAAATACTGAAAAAAAAGAAAACTAATAACACTTAAGCTTGAAAGTGTTACTCATATGAAAGAGGAAAATAACGTGTATATCTAAATGATTTTCAAAAGGGTATGGTGGATCAATTAGTTATAAAAAAATAGTCGAGGGTTAAAAATGGACTCAGAGAGGGCAATATTTAAAGCCTTGATGACTTTAGTATCTAGTAATAAATATTGAAACATTGCTCACTCTTGGAAAGCTCTATCTTATTTTTAACCTAAAACCCAAAACTAAAATTTTTGATCATTTAATTTAATTCTAACCTTGGTTGAAAAAAAAAGATAGATACGCTTGTGGTCTTACATAGACTGATAGAGGACTTATAGGTCTTATATACGGTAATGTAACAGTCAGATATTTGGCAACAGCTAGTTACTTATTTTTCGAGTAAGATTTCTTTTAGATAAACATTCCCAGAAAGGCAATGTAGGATGATGGAAAGTATTTATGTTTTAGAGTCTGAAGTTGAATGCTAAGTTTAATCTTTTGAGCCATGTGAACTTGGGAAATATTTTGTGACTTACTTTATTACTCTGAAAAATAAATGTATTTCAAATCGTTTATCTAGCATCTAATATAGAATAAGGAAAACATTATTTTATTTGATTCTTCAGCTGTAACCAGTGAGCCATTGGCCACAATATAACTGCTGTGGCTATGCAAAGAGAAAGGAGAGAAAGAATGGGGCTAGCAAGAAGATGGCGGCTGGGCTGGCAAGCGTGGATGGCGGTTTGCGGACAGTGTGTATCCAGCCTCCAGTGAGAGTATAGTGCCGCCAGAGAGAATAAAGTGGTATGACTCCCCTACCTATGGCTCCGTGGGTGTTCCTTTTTGGCCTCACCATATCCTGCGTTCTTGTATGGGGAGCGGGAGCAGAGACCCCGCAGGGTCTCCCGCACGACAAATGGCGCAGCGAGCAGGGTCCCCCGCACGACACATGGCGTAGTCGGCAGGATATGGTGCCAGCCAAAGCTCTCCAAAGGACGGTGGAGCAGTTTGTGCATGTGAACACCCAGCCTGAGGAAGACCAGGAGGAGCAGCTGCCGGAGAGCTGGACCCCCGTGGAGGGGTGGGAGGACGTGGACGGTTCTCCCACCAGCACAGGAAAAGCCATGCAGCTGCTGGAGAGATGGAGCCCCGTGGAGAGGTGGAAAGATGTGGACGGTTCCCCAACCAGCACAGGCCGGAGAAAGCGAAGGTCGTTGCAGCCCTGTGGGCCGGGGAAGTTCCTGCTCAGGCAGCCTGGAGGATGCAGGACTTGTAGTCCCAGGAGGTAACGCTTGCTGAGTCCTCCGTGGGAGATGAGGGTGAGGTCAAGGTCATCCCTCACCCCCAGGACAGCCCTGGTGAATGACTATGGACTATGGGGAATTGCCTTCCATCCCTAATTTAATGGACCGCTTGACTGTTTGTTTGGGAACTGTTGTTAGTGGAACTGGGGGATATTTGCTTTTGTCTCTTGACTGGCCGCCATTGAGAATATGTAAGCACCTTGATTGTGAGTCGCTGTTGTTCCAGCAGGGTACCCTGAGAGGCACAGAGAGAGTGGCAGTGCCCTGAGAGCCCTGGCTGAGTCCAGGAAGTCTGGCTGAGCCCTGAAGATACCCTGGCTGTGCCCAGGAAGTCGGGCTGTTCCCAGAGAGAGTAGAGCCCTGGCTGAGTCCAGGAAGTTTGGCTGAGCCCTGAAGATACCCTGGCTGTGCCCAGGAAGTCGGGCTGTTCCCAGAGAGAGTGGCAGTGCCCTGAGAGCCCTGGCTGTGTCCAGGAAGTGTGGCTGTGGCAGTGCCCTGAGAGCCCTGGCTGTGTCCAGGAAGTGTGGCTGTGGCAGTGCCCTGAGAGCCCTGGCTGTGTCCAGGAAGTGTGGCTGTGCCCACAGAGAGTGGCAGTGCCCTGAAAGCCCTGGCTGTGTCCAGGAAGTGTGGCTGTTCCCAGAGAAAGTGGCAGTGCCCTGAGAAATCCTAGCTGTGTCCGGGGAAACTAGTGGTACCCTAAGAAGTCCAGGAAGTCTGGCTGTGCCCAGGAGTACTGGTGGTGCCCTGAGAAACCCTGGCTGTGTCCGGGAAGACAGGTGGTACCCTAAGAAGTCCAGGAAGTCTGGCTGTGCCCAGGAGTACTGGTGGTGCCCTGAGAAACCCTGGCTGTGTCCGGGAAGACAGGTGGTACCCTAAGAAGTCCAGGAAGTCTGGCTGTGCCCAGGAGTACTGGTGGTGCCCTGAGAAACCCTGGCTGTGTCCGGGAAGACAGGTGGTACCCTAAGAAGTCCAGGAAGTCTGGCCGTGCCCAGAAGCACTGGTGGTGCCCTGAGAAACCCTGGCTGTGCCCAGAGAGCCTGGCTGTGTCCAGGATATTGCATTCACCCCCAGGCTCCTCGCACAGGTCCCTCATGGAAGACGCTTGTCGCGTAGATTGTGAGGCGAGAGCCTGTAGGGGTGGAGTGTGGGGGCGGAGCCCCAGAGAGAAGTTTCCAGGCTCTCGGCCTCACATAGAAAGGTGTTGGCTCAGGTAGTAAATGGCCAACTGTGATTGCATGGCCATCAGCTGTGGCTAGTTGGCCGTCAGCTGTAACCAGTGAGCCATTGGCCACAATATAACTGCTGTGGCTATGCAAAGAGAAAGGAGAGAAAGAATGGGGCTAGCAAGAAGATGGCGGCTGGGCTGGCAAGCGTGGATGGCGGTTTGCGGACAGTGTGTATCCAGCCTCCAGTGAGAGTATAGTGCCGCCAGAGAGAATAAAGTGGTATGACTCCCCTACCTATGGCTCCGTGGGTGTTCCTTTTTGGCCTCACCATATCCTGCGTTCTTGTATGGGGAGCGGGAGCAGAGACCCCGCAGGGTCTCCCGCACGACAAATGGCGCAGCGAGCAGGATCTCCTGCATGACAGTTACTCATATGAAAGAGGAAAATAACGTGTATATCTAAATGATTTTCAAAAGGGTATGGTGGATCAATTAGTTATAAAAAAATAGTCGAGGGTTAAAAATGGACTCAGAGAGGGCAATATTTAAAGCCTTGATGACTTTAGTATCTAGTAATAAATATTGAAACATTGCTCACTCTTGGAAAGCTCTATCTTATTTTTAACCTAAAACCCAAAACTAAAATTTTTGATCATTTAATTTAATTCTAACCTTGGTTGAAAAAAAAAGATAGATACGCTTGTGGTCTTACATAGACTGATAGAGGACTTATAGGTCTTATATACGGTAATGTAACAGTCAGATATTTGGCAACAGCTAGTTACTTATTTTTCGAGTAAGATTTCTTTTAGATAAACATTCCCAGAAAGGCAATGTAGGATGATGGAAAGTATTTATGTTTTAGAGTCTGAAGTTGAATGCTAAGTTTAATCTTTTGAGCCATGTGAACTTGGGAAATATTTTGTGACTTACTTTATTACTCTGAAAAATAAATGTATTTCAAATCGTTTATCTAGCATCTAATATAGAATAAGGAAAACATTATTTTATTTGATTCTCATAAACATATTAGCTAGAAATTATTTTCCACACAATTTTTCCACTTTTCCAATAGCTGCTGCTTTGTTATTCTCAGGGAAAAAAAAAAAAAAGTAATGAGATAATTGTAAAAAATGCAATGAGTTTTTCTCTTTTCTTTCCATCTCCCAGGAATTTTGGGAAAATGCAGATATCAAAATAGAAAAGACACTGGTTTGTGTCTCTTTTCTTTGGATCTGTAGAGTTACCAGAAAAAAAACATTGGGGATAGAGGTAAACTTAATACATTTCCTAGGATTTCAATGTACTGGAAATGTCCAGACCCCTGCAGGTCTTTACCCACAGATTGCATCACCTATCATAAAACTCTATAGTTGTGTTTTTGTTCCAAGTTCATATTTACTGTACTAATAATGCCGTTAGCACAAGTCATTTCCAGGGAATTAGTCATTGCAGTCAGTGGGTTAAATCCTCACGAAAAAACCTGCAGGTGACCCAGTTGCACTGACCTTAAGTATAGAATTTCAGATCAATAACTACAGTACTTGGATTCTGAAATATAAAACAATCTCTAGTGTTTTCGTTACCCCAGTGGGTGTTATCAGACAGGGGATCACTATGGCAATTGCAGGTTCTTCTCATATTAATATTTGCTTTTGGTCCAAAAAGAAACAATTTTAAAAAGTAAATGCCTTCTGTTCTTTTTTCTTGGAATATGTAATGATGACTTTCAAACATATAAAGAAAATTAACAGTAATTCAAATAGCATAAGTAGTCATTAATTGCTTGTACATGAAATAAAATTTCCTCCTCAGAGATAAAGCGTTCCAGTTGGATGTAAAATTCCTTTGGTCTAATCACCTTTTAAATCTATCATAAAAGGGTAACAGAGCTCTCAATTTGGGATGAAGTGAAAACATGAAGCCTTCACAAACTGGGCTTGGGGGTAGTGAGACCGGAAAGGGAAATCATGCTATAACTACGTGAACCATATCATTGCCTGGCATGGTGTTCTGCTAGTGTTTAAACCAAAGAACAGAAACCACTTCAAGTATTTACACCAACAGAGCAAATTATTTTGATGCAGAGAACTGGTTACCCATGTGATGAAGAAGCCAAGAGCCAAATAAAGAAGGCAGAAGTAACCATGAGACCAGCCATTGCAGGAAGCCACGACCAGGATGGAGGGGCCAAGAGAGGAGGAGCCACATCGTAAGATGGAAGCGGGAACCAGAGTGGACCTGTCCAGGCCACGCTGACACCATGGAAGGGACGCATCCTCAGACAGAGAAGCTCCCTGAAGCATGTGGGCAAAGGTTGGGGGGGTGGCTGGCCTTTTCTGTCCCCTTTCTGCTCTCTACTGCTCGTGGCTTCCACTGGCGGCCACAGCAGGAGGATGGCCCTCAGAGCACCTGTGAAATACAAGCTTCTTATGGTACAGAGCACAAAGGTGAGGGATGAAAATGGCCAAAGAGGCCCATAGTCAACATACCTGATCACCTCCCCTGTGAATTTACTTTACCTGCTTGATTCCCAGTTTATTCCTTTTATAAAAAGCCAGGAACTTGTGGACAGGTCTGTTGAGCTTCTCACTATATAGATTTTACAGGAGGTAGTGAGAGCTATGATAACGCTTAAGCCCCCTCTGTCTTTGTATTTATGTTTTCAAAGATTTATTTTTTTTCTCAATTGGTGCACAGTGGGGTAAAAGTACCTCCTCTTGTGTGTTTTTACCATTGCCAAGGAACTAGGTGGCCATTCTCCCATTTCTTAAGGCTATTTAAATATGAACTGCAACCTAGAGCTGAGTTGAGAACACAAGAACTAACTTCAAGGTGATGCCAGAAATACATAAGTTAGTAAACACAGGCCTCTGTCCAGCATCATAACATATTTCTCAGACATAGTACCCTGTCACTTAGTCCCTCCATTTTGCATATTAATAAATGGAAAGTACCATCCTGAGTTAGGTAAGGCACGGTTGCTCAGCTTGACTCTCCTTGCTTGAACAATGAAGGAAAAGTCTCTTGTCTCTTCACATCTAGATTGCTTTCTCAAATACAGCATGTCTAGAGAAACACCGTTAGCATTCACACAGTCTCTCACATGTTAACAAGCCTTTTCTGAGGACCATCTCATTCATTCTTACTATCATCCATTTTATGGATGTTGGCAACAGCTTCCATCTCAGTTTTGCCTTGTTCTGATCATGGCAGTGCTTCCGAAATTCTGTCCAGTCTGGACCTGAGTCTTATGACAGTACAGAGATTGTCCTACTGTTTATGGGAATTCAAAGAATGTATCCTCACCTGGGTTCTGAGGACCTGTTTCCCATGTCTCTTAAGCAAAGGGAAAGGCTGGCCTAGTATCTTTAGAATCAGGAGAACTAAGGGAAGCTTAAATGATGGCTCTTCCAGATCACAGCCCTCAAATCAGCACA
This sequence comes from Rhinolophus sinicus, assembly GCF_036562045.2. Classification (NCBI taxonomy): domain Eukaryota; kingdom Metazoa; phylum Chordata; class Mammalia; order Chiroptera; family Rhinolophidae; genus Rhinolophus; species Rhinolophus sinicus. Next base: position 134,269,118 of record NC_133751.1, on the reverse strand, counting down.
TGTACAAGTATGCGACCAAGTAAGATCATTTCACTTAAAAGTATGGGGACCATGTTGTGAAATTTGTATGACTTCTTTACATCTACACAAAGATAGGTGCCCAAATGCAAGCCTCCCCTATTTCCTATCAGAACACTGTCCTATAATTGTGAGTCATCTTTCCTGCTCACGTGTTCCAGGACAGAATATCAGAACAAGCTGTTATAGAAATGCATGCTTATTTATTCTTTTTGTGTATTCTTCCTTCTAAAAAGAAGTTCAGAGGGACTGGGAACTATAAAATACCATTCATTCTTCCTGAGAAGGAGAGGAAGCATGACATGAAATGTTATGATGGGATAAGAGCTCCAGCCTCACCTCAAACCCATAGTTAGGACACTGCTCCTATATTCAACAACAAGACAAGCTGAAATTGTGAGCAGGCAACAAGAGAAACATCTTGGGAGAAGAAGAAACTCTGCTTTATTCTTTTTGATATCACTTTGCCGGAGCTTTAAACAAGTATGAAGACTTTTGTGAAATAAAACACAGAATAAAGGGCATATTGAGGGGCTGTTCTCCAACATGGGCTCCCCAAATCCCCACTCCCACTGATGGAAACATGGCACACACCACCAGCTAAGATCAGACCTCCTAAGTAGAGCATTTTTTTTTTTTCTTGGAGATTTTTCTTGTTTGGACTTTAATTAAGCTCCTGCTAGGCTTGTAAGCTTTTTAATTTTACCTTTCTTGTTTTTTTCTTTTTCTTCCTTGAATCAGCTTACTTGCCAGGAAACTTTTTTTCCAAGCTGTCACAATTATAGTAAGTGTACCCTAAGCTATTCAATTCAGAGATAAACTAGTAGTTGCTTCTCCAAGAATCAATAGCAGAAGTTTCCTTGCATTTAGAGAGATTTTCATTCATTCATTTTTACTTCAGTGTGTGTATGTATGTGTTTTATGGATGAGAACATAATAGAAACGGAAGCTTCATGAAGTGTACAATGACTACTGGCCAGTAAATGATATACCCCAACCTCTCATAAAAGTCACCAGTTTAACAGAAGACATTTTGCCATCACTTAATTGAATACTCACACTGCTTATAAGCAAACTGTAGTTGACTATTTAGTAATGCTGGGGGGTGAAAGGTGAGCGAACCAAGAGAAGGTGCTGCCTCATTTGATGATTTAACACCTCTTTGGTGAAATGTAATATTTAATTCACTGAAGTTCTTTTTAAAGATCCCTTTGTACTTGGTTGAATTTACACAGATCTGAAAGTATAAAGGTGGAGGCTGGGGGATACCAAAGGTGACCCCTTTAAAACAGATTCCACGAGAAGCTATTTTCATTTGAGGAGGCTTGGTTGAAAATCGGCCACTCTAAATAGAATGCTGTATTCTTTTTTTTTTTTTTTTTCCTTATTTAAGAAACAAAAACCAAAAAGACAAAAAAAAACACAACAACCCTTAGATACTATTACAGGGCCCGAAATAAAAATAAGCCATCAAAAACACAAACACTAAAATGAAAGAAGTGGAGCGTTGGGGATATTATTATCTCTATGATTGCTATTATCGTCATTCTTATTATTTACTTAATAATTCCACGCTGCCAGCTTATTCCACTAACCGCTCCTGTGTGTGAGTTACTTACTGATCGCTTCCAGAAACCGCTCAAAGAAGCTGTAAGGGAAGAGCGGCTCAGGCAGCTCCCGGAAAAACATCTTCAGTGCTCCGGTGACAACGTGGATGTCCTCCCACTGGCTGTCGTCCAAATTCAGCTTCTCTTCTGGGAAAACACGAGGAGAAATGGAACAACTGGTTTTAATGAAACAATTACAAGACACTAATTATTATGTTAATGTTTGCCTACTATCATCAGCAACCGTTAACAACCTTCTGCACCTAGAGGTTTGGTGCTGTGCATGTTTTTTTTTTCCCCTTCCCTTTTTCCGTAGGAAGGGAACATTTTCAATGGAATACCATCTGTAGGAATGCAGCTAACAAAAAAACAAGAGACACAAAGAGACAGTGCCATTGACACAGTATGTCAGATACATTTATTCCCATAATGCATCAGTATGAAAATTAGCATCACAGCTCAATGTGATTCAAAGCTATTTGGTTTTGAGGCCGAGGGGCTAAGAGTTGCCAATGATGGCCGGCTCAAGGGACCGGCCTAAAGGCCTTGCTGAGCCAACAGGAGACATATGCTAAACATGGCAATAGAAAATGAGTTATTGCTTTACATGTGTTAGCCTTGCTATGTACAAGGGAATAATGGGTAACACTTTTCTCCCACCCACCCCCCCTTTTTTTTTTGCTGAATATAAAGTCAGCAAGGAATAGAATACTGAGTGAGAAAGGATATTAATTCCTTCTTACTGCTTCAAAAATATCTTTTTTTTTTTTTTTGTAGTTTTCATCTCAGTGAGGAAAATGTACCCAGCAACAATATTAGACAGACCCCTGTTGGCCTGCATAGGCTATGCAAAGCTGTCAAAAATTATAACACACTGAAGACAAACCACAAGTGCTTACCAACTCCTCTTACAAACAACAGAAATACTTGCTTGGGAAGCTTGAGTGAGTTGAGACATTTAAATATTAAAGAAAATAAATGCCAAAATGAAGTTTTTAGAAGAAATAAAGAGATGCTGGGCAATTGTTGGTTTTGTTTTGTTTTGTTTTTTTCCCTTTTGGCCTTCAATATGAAAGCCTGGAATCATTTTCACCCAAGGAGTGTATATAATCAAGTCTGAAAGTGACAGCTTTACATACAATTAAAAGGACGCAAGACACAAAAGCAAGGCTGCTGATCTATAGTATTTGTCTTTCTAAACGTGTGACATGAAAAAAAATTTGGATTCTGGGCTTAATGAAAACAAAGCTAATCAGTTTAGACACCCTGAGGATTAACTGAAAAGCTGAATATCCTGGCAAGAACTTAACAGGTATTTTGGTCAACTGGAATTTTGTTTCTTTACCAATGTATTGGTCTCACATTCACATGCCCCGTGGTGTCAGTTTTACTAACTCAGAGGAGAATTTGAACCAAAAATATAAAAAAGCTGAGAATTGTCACCGTAGGGAATCTCTGCATGGGTTGTTTTGCTAATAGCGTTCCTGTCCTTTTAAAAATATTAGACGGAATCTTTATCATATCTTTCTTTCTCAATCTATTTCCAGGGCTACTAAGTGACGGTCCTGCTCAACAGAATGTTTGCGATGAGAAGGACTGAAGGTGGGTCTGTGTATTTCAGATGGGCTATTTATTTTTCTTCCTTTTCAATCTTCATTTTTACCTCAATCATAACACAATAATATGATCTACAACAAAATCAGCAGAGGAGACCTTCTTTCTGCCCTGCAATCATTTTTGATTGATTGTATTTCAACAATTAGTCTTTTATTTGGTTACACACTATTGAAATAGGACGACAGCATCTTAGCAGGCCAGCTTTAAACAGTCAACTGTTAACAATAGCATCAAAAAGGGAGACCTGATGGGGTTTACTGTCACTTTAAAGAACGGGGTTTTCACATTGTTGAAATCTGTCAGATATTTTGAAATGTCCCTCTCACTATGGTGCCACACCCCCTGCGTGCCCTCATAATAAAATTGGTTTTACTCCTGATTAAATCATTTTCTCCCTACCCACTACCATACTTCTCATAATGGACCTGAGCGCTCTACAGCTGGTGTTCTTCCCATGGTACCAATTCTTACTTTATCTTTTAAGCACTTTGCTGCTAAGATCTCATGCAGAGTGCTTATGTTTTGTTAAGAGCTTCATTCTTAGAGAAATAGCTTAACACATGTTCTAAAAATGTTGTACAACTTATTGCTTAAAACACATTTAGAAAATGTGTAAGTACTGTAGCTTTGGCACTGAACTTTAAGTGGAAACCTAAACACACACACACACACACACACACACACACACACACACACAACTATCTCTACCAAAAATTTATCAGAAAAGTCCAACATAAGAAGCCATTATGATACATAGGTTTGAGATTGTCAAAGGAGAGTGTTCAGGTACAACAGAATGATTTCATCTTGAGCAAGAAAACAATAACAAATAATTGCATAACCAAAGGCAAATACCATTGATATTATTCACCTCCACATAATCATCAGTTAATTGAAATGATTATGAAAACAGAATATTTCAATATGCATAAAAAATTTACCAATTAATAAGTACCATTTGATTATGCCCACTAGAAATGCCATATAATATCAGTATCACCTTGTGTTACTTAAACCTGCATTCCTTCTATAGATATCTATGTAGTCTTCATTTAAAATTAAAACAAAACAAAAACAATTTGTAGCCCTTTACCAAGTAGCTTAAAGAAATAACATGGCAAGTAGTTGGAAATATTCTTTTGGAATATAATATCTAATTTTTATATTAAATTTTTTTCATAAGCAACCAAGGTTAAGATTCCTTGTAAACCAGAGAGCTTTAAGGCATATTTTTCAAGGCCACTGTGATTTATCTAAACATACAGTTATGTCCATATTTATATGCCTCCTCATGATTCTAGCCAGTTCTCAAGATGAAATGACCATAATCCCATCTTGGTGTTAACAGGGATCCTTACATTTGGGATCCTCCAATACATTTGTACTATTTGATAGGCATTTTCTAAGTAAAGTGCTAACAGTGATGAAGTTCTATGCTTCTTCCTTTTCCAGTAGAGCAGGGTTTCTCAACAGTGATGCACTATTGACATTTGGGGCTGGATAATTCTTTGTTGTGGGGGCTGTCCTGTGCCTTCTTGGATGTTCAGAAGCATCCCTGGCCTTAAGCCACCTGCTGCCAGTAACACTTCTCAGTGGTGATGATGAAAATTATCTCCAGATATTGCCAAATATCTCTTGGTGGTGCAAAGTTATCCCCAGTTGAGAACCACCTCAATGAAGCCTGTAAGAGTCTATAGAAGTTGCTCAATAAATATGATTTATGAAGTTTACTGTAGGTAGGCAGAGAACTAGAAAGCTAGATACACACATAAGGACATTTTTTTAATATGACCTTAAAAGTTAGTAATTTTTATTGACAAAATAAAAACCCTGTACAGAACAAAATTCACATGACCACCTTTCAGGGTGCTTTGCAATAAAAACAATAACCAACAATTATTTAGTGCTTACTGTATGCTAGGGACTACACTATGAACTTGACATTCATTGTCTAATATAATTTTTTCAATCAGGAAATGAGCTCAATGACATTGTTATCATCATCTCCATTACACAGATAGGGAACGTGAGGCATGGGTAGCTTAAGTAACTTTTCCATGGCTGACAAGTGATGAACCCAGGATAAGGAGCCAATAAGCCCCTGAAAAACCACTATGTTCAGACTTAATCTTTGCTGACAGAAGCTGAAAGGGAAAAAGCAAGTAAATAATAATTGCAAGTGGTAGTAGATTCACTATTACTTCATTTCATCCCTAAATGTCTTACTTGAGACTGCTTTTACCTGTCAACTGACTGATGTTTTGTAATTACCAATTTATAGAAGGAAGAGAATCTTATATACACAGATATAAAACAAATTGGAATAAAAAGAAACCACACTAGAAAAGGGGCAGAAGACGGAACAAATTGTTGTGTGGTGATGGGGTAAAGAGGAAATATGATAAAATGGGAAACATTGCACAAAACACCAGGCCTGGATTTACAATTAATTTATTGTATATCTGTTTATTTGTGAAATGAAGATAGAAGGATACTTGTTGGTATCAAATGAGAAAACATATCTGAAAAATATTTGGAAAGCGCTAGGAAACAAACATATCCAAGACGCCGTTATGATGGGGAAGGCAAATAAAGGCCAAAAAGGCAAACTACGTAAGGGATTAAGGCAATTGAAATACCGAACAAACATCATGCATAAACCATCCTGGTTATTTTAGCAGATTTACCTCAGCGTGATGTAATTTGTCATATGAAATCAATGAAAACTTTACACACTAGAATCCAATACTATGAAGAAGTCTGGTTGGATCCAGATAGCCACAATCTTCACTCTGATAATCTATGCTGGTTTCTCCAGGCCTTCTAATTAGGTTGTCTTTAATTAATTTTGATCATGGCTTTGGTTTAAAGCATTTAAACAGAATTGAAGATAGGTTAAGTTCTAGAAAACAAATACTGTGTGACTTTTATGAGATTACAAAAAAATATATCTAAATGTATCCAAACTAGGCCATCTTGAAATGCCCTTTCTTGGAGGGTTTTCTGTGTATTTTTATTTTTGTTTTAAGTAAACATGTATCTACATCAAGCTAAAAACAATTTTACATGAAAGAAAAAAAAATGACAATAGCTACTAGGAACACTCTTTCTTAAAAATAAGAACTGAAATATGGACCTTTGATAGCCACAGTAGGTTATGGTAATTTCTAAGGAAAAAGGCACATTTAAATATCACTAATAAATTCTTTGTTGTGAGGGGGCAGCCCTCTGCATTGCAGGATATTTAGTAGCATTCCTGGCCTGTACCCACTAGATTCCAGTAGCACCTTCCTCCCAGTGCGGCAACCAAAAATAAACAAACAAACAAACAAACAAACAAACATCATGAATCGTTTACTCACTTTCCTCTTGTATGACTCTATAGATGGGTGTAGCCAGAAGTTTCCATATCAGGTCTGATTTTAACTAAACTCACTCTATTAACCCAGTGTTGGCTGCAGATAACTTGAACTATCCAGAATAGAACAGTAACATAAGAGTAAAGAGGTACTTCCTTTTGTATTAAAAAACAAATGCATTTTTACCTTGTAATTTTTTTCCATGGCACTTTTAAAACCTCTTTCTAACTTTTATTTCATTGCTGCAATAAAAAAAGAGAAAAAGACACCCCAGCTTTCTCAGTATATGGAGAGAATAGCTCTGATTTCATTAATGTAGTGACAAGAACCTACTACATTGTGAAAGTCTCAGAAAGGATGTGGTATCTGCTTCCAGCACAGATGACCATTTGGAAACCTTATCTGAAAGGCCTGCTGGATACATAAAAGTCACATCATGAATGAGAGAGATGCCAGAGGGACTCTAGATCTGAAAAATAATAATATGTTTGGCCATAAAATCAAACTGGAAGATTAGATATTAAAGTGGATAAAACACACTTTATCTATAAGGGTATAGCTGATTTTTAGTTTAGCATTTAAAGGGGTGTATCAAAAGGAAGTTCATTGAACCATTGGACTAGCTCAACCTTTCCTGTTGTGCTGGCTCCTTAAAGTGACAGTTGATTTCTGATAGATCAGAGAGGTTCCAAATTCTCAAACACAATGATGTAAACCCTTTGCCAAAAGCAGATCTTTTCATGCTGCACTCGCTACAGCTGCTTCCTACAATACCTTGGGTATAACATGAGACTCCAGTGAGGACATTCTTAGGGAACTAAACCAGTTGGACAGTTAATATGTTTGTTTACTTAATTTTTATGAAACCAGCATAGTTTGAATAGAAACTACATACCAGGGACTGCAGTACGTGCTTTTCAAAGCTACAGCTGTTGAGGCTGCTTTATATTCCTCAAAGGAGAGGGCTTCACCAGGTGCTCAGAAATATTACTCAAGTGAATACAGATTAAGTTCTAGACATTTTACATCTTATTTTTGTCCCATAGAATAATACTCTATTGACCTTGAAGACAAGCAGGAACCAACTCAATAAACTCGAAATGTATCACCCCCCACCCCCAAATGTGTATAATATTTGTTATGGGTGGAATTGTGCCCCGCTTCCAAATTCATATGTTGAAGTTCTAAACCCCAGTATCTCAGAAAGTGACTGTATTTGAAGATAGGACATTCAAAGAGGTAACCTAGGGGAAATGAGGTCATATGAATGGTCCTTAACCTAATATGACTGCTGTCCTTATAAGAAGAGGATATTAGGACACAGACACCCACTGAGGAAAGGCAATGTGAAGCCACAGGAAGAAGACAGCAATCTACGAGCCAAGGTAAGAGGCCTCACAAGAATGTAATCTTGCCAACATATTTATCCTGGACTTCTAGCCTCCAGAAGAGTGAGGAAGTAATTTGTTGTTTAACACCATGCACCCTCATCCCTAGTCTGTGGTACTTGGTTATGGCAGCTCTAGAACATGAATACAATGTCCAGAGATTTTCCACAGAGAAAGAAATCATGTTTCTGGATTGTATCTAAACATTTCCTCAATACATGGGCTATGCCACATTATGAAATATGGTAGACAACAGAGATAGCTGTTTAGGTAAATGCAGTTGAATAAAAGTAATTATCTAGATTCAGAGAAAGGGTTTGGAGCTGCAATTAGTTGAATAATTGTTTGCCATCCAGGTTCAATCTATTTCAAGTGATATGCTCTATAAAAATGTAGGATACTCTCTAGCATGGCCTCTAGACAAAGAACACAATTATGATGGTCATTTCCTTACTCATTCTTTTTTCTAGCCATTGCTTCTAGAATACAAATAGTTCATTGCTACTATAGCCTGAGACACAAAATACTAGGGAACATTTCAAACATCCTCAAGAAAAACTCAGTGGAAGCCAAATCAGCTCTCTATGGCCAAGGTATCTATCAAAGAATGAGGAAAGTGGTTTTAAATATGAAATTTTATATTCCAAAGAGACTTATTCCCCACAACTTATCATAGTAACCTCCAGGAAGCTATTAGGAAGTTTACACTGGAAAATGGTTACTTTACTGTAAGAGGAGCTGGTTGGACCTGTATATAGAATGGGCGGTTTTGTCACCTAGTCTACAAAATCCAGTTTTTTGTGAACTCCTTGAAGTAGGAAAGAGGGTGGAACCAAAAAGTTACCAGAAACTCTCTAAGATGCTAAAACTTGAAAAAAAAGCTTTTATTTATTAATATCCAATGGGATATTTTGGCATGCCATGTTGGCTTGCTTTCTACATACTTCATGTTTTGTATATTTCTTTGGAAATCACTTAAAAAGGCCTAGACATGAAAATAATGTCACAGGCTAATATGAAATATCTTTAGTTATTTTCTTTGAAGGAGCTGGAACAGCATTCTATTGTATTCAGTACAGAAACTGAGTCGGGAACAAAAATGTCTTATTTTTATTTGTCCTCAGATTTCATTTGAACGTAAATAAAATAATGGATAGGTACAACTGAAACTTATGAAGTAAGCACCACAGATAGAAAGTATAACAAATGTGTCCTTGTTTTGTATATTTTTAATTTATAATGGCATAACATAAAACATCTTCTCATGATCACAACTCCATGTATAATGCAAAATGATGTTATTGACATTTTGCTTCTCTCCAGGCTTCTAGAATGTTTTTGTCTAGGCATCTGAGGAGAGGTAGCCCTGTTCGGATTCTAAGGACCACCACCACACCACCACCACCACCACCACCACAACAACAAAAATGAATTAACTTTATTTGTTGGGGGTCATAAATTTTTTAGAAGGACATAGATCATGGTACCAATATATATTTCTTTAATTCCTTTCATACTCTGAGCTTCCAACACTGCTCTTATTTCCATTCAGTCAAAGGCTTTTTGTACTCTGCGGACACTATACACAATGGTTCATTTTACTTAACCATCTTCTCCAAACAGATTCTGAATTTGCTTGAATTTCATGGATGATTTCATACATTACATACTCCAAAGGGTAGAGAATCCATAGGATTAAATTTCATTGAAGTCAGTTTTGGAAGTTTTCTTCCTATCAGCTCTAAATTTTAACACCATTGCTATTTGTTCCCTCTAAGTTATATTACATTTGTAAATATCAAGCAGAAGTTCAGGTCAAGACATATCTCATAATGATACCTAGGAAATACATGTAACTAAGCCTTATAAATGCCCATACACAGATAAAATATCTTTTGTAGGTATAGGCACATATATAGATGTTACTTCATGTGCTAGTTTCCTCACTGGTCTAATGAGAACTGTCATCTCTCCTTTCAAATTTTGTGTGAAAATTAAATAAAATAATATAGGTGAAAGATCTAGTACAGGCTTGTTATAATATTATTAAAAAACATATTTGGACATTATCTTCTTTGTCAGCCAGACTTTGGCAAATGTTTCCAGAATCTAATGTAATTTCTGGCTCTTATTATTCCCTTTACTACAGTGTTGGTGTATGTGGGGTTAGAATAGTATTACTTAGCAGGCTTTTTGCTAGTTTAGAAGTCTTCTGTCTGGAAATACTCCACCAGCAAAGCAGAAATAAAAGGTAAACAAAATTGGTAGAATAAGACAGTGCTACCTTCATTCACTGAAACCATTTTATTCCTAGATTCGACATCTGTTAGTTGTCAATTAAAGAGAAGCTTTCTAGCAGTTATTGAGGATAATAATTTTATTTTACCTACACCATCTTGATTAATTTTACCTACACTATGGGAGTAGTTAAATCACTGTTTTTACTTTGTATCACAAGAATAGCCAGAGCTCTATAAAGGGACCTGAAATAAGAGTTGGGCTATTTATACATTTTACAACTATTTGCATAAAGTTAGACATGATAGCTAAATCTCTATGCATCAGTTTCTTTGTGAAACAACAGAATAACACTATCTTCTTAATTCTGTATCCATACAATATTCCAAGTTCAGAATAGTGATATAGATTCTTTAATGAATAGATCTGTTATCAATAACTGGTTATTTTGTTTTTTGTGAATGAAAAGTTTTAGATTTTTTTTACCTCCAAAAAGCCCGCCTGTTTGACTCCAGAGGTTTCCAACATTCAAAGATACAAAGAATAAATTCATTCTGCATCCCTTTCTAGCATAACTTTGGAGAATCATAATTCATTCAAATAATTCATAATATGGGTTGCTTTTATTACAAAGGAGTTATAAAAACTACTTGATCATAGTTGTCAAAACATTTGATAACATGATATTTGAACACTTATAATTGTTTAATATGAAAAGTGTGGTGCTTATTGTTATTTAAAAATTATTTTATTTTGAAATAGTTGAGGTAGTCTCACAATTTAAAGTTAAGAATATGAGTATACCTCAAAAGTCTCTAGTCTATGCCTACTGGCCAGTTCCCATTCCCAGAGAAAACCCATATTATCACTTTCCTATGTATCCTTTCAAAGACATTTTCTATACTCAAACAACATTACCTTCCACCACCACTATTTTAAAAACACAAACTGATATAATCTATAGTGTTCTGCATCTTGATTCTTTTCACTTGACAATATATTGTAGAGATTATCAAAATCAGGGCATAAAGAGCTTTCTCATTTTTTTTTACAGCTACATATTTAATTTTATGAATATGTAATAATTTACTTAACCAGTTTTCAATTGTCAAAGATTTTGCATAATGCTTCCGTGAATAATCTTGTATTTATATCATTTAAATCTAAGTATAGGAATACACCTGTGTGAGTACAACAAATTCCTAAGACCTGGACTTTCTAGGTCAAAGGTGATGTGTACATTTAAAACACTGATAGATCTTGCCAAACTTCCCTCATAATTAGTGCACCAATTTATGTTACCATCATAATATTTGAAAGACTATGGTTCCTTCAGAATGTATATTCATTACTGACTATAACTCTTCTCAGATGCTCATAACAAATTGTGTCTTTGATTGTATAGTTGAGAAAAGTACATAACAAAGGGTAAAATGAGGAGAGATACAGAGACTTGGACTAAAAATAGACATATAGCCTTTGTAACACAAGAGAGACTTATGGGAGATTTAACTTCTGATGAAGAGAAATGTTTAAATATTTAAATTACAACTGGTAAACAACTGATGTTTAATAAATGTATAACAATAATAATGACAAATATGAAAATAAGCCCCAACAACAGTAACTGTTGCATTGCCATTATTGCTGTCTTATTAATCTTTGTATCCCCGGTGCTTAGCCTAGTGTCCAGTGCCTGATGCACTCCGTTTTACTATTTTTGGATATATTTGCTTTGCTTGTCAAATTTTAATCTCCTTTGATTATAGAGGCTATTTCATAGTATAATAATAATAATGATGATGATGACAATCGCTATACGTACACACACAGAGACATACAGCATAATTTTGTGCTCTCTTTGCTCATCTTTTTCTTTCAAAATACGTTTTAGAAACAGTTCAAATCAAACTGATATTGAAGACATAAGCAGGTTGTTCAGTCCCTCATTCATTCATTTATCAAATATTTCTTAAACTCAAATTTTGTGCTAGGCATATTAGAACTGCTGGGGTGAAAAACTAGATGTAAAAAAAAACCACCTAGTTTCTAAGCTCAAAGATCTTTCAGTATATAAGAGACTCAGACAAACACATAAAAATGAAAATAGATCATGGCAAATATTACTATATAACTCTGTGTAGATGGTGCAGCAACATACAAGTTGGGTATCTAGAATTGGATGGTGATCAAAGGGGGCTTCCCACATAAGGTGTCACATAACAAGCATCTTAATATGAACAGCCATGTGGACGATGGTGGGGTCGGGGATGGGGAAGAGGGAGGGAAGAGGTATATAGAGAACATTAGAAGGGGCAGTCATGCTGAGAACAGAGGAACAGGATGTAGTTGTGGACCCACAAGTTGCCCGAGAGCACAGAACTACAGGCTCCATACCTCAGAGTGCTGAGGACGGAAAGGAAAGCACAGGCCAGAGCATGAAGGACCTTACAATTGAAATGGGCTGGATGACTATACAAGGACAATCATTCTAGAAAGTCGCTCTGACAGGAGTGAGTAGGATGGATCAGAGTGAGTATAGGCACAAGAGATGGTATGTCCACAAGACACCATGAGCAAGGAGCTCAGCTGAGACACTTTGCTGTGTTAAAATACTGCATATTCACTATGAACACAATAACGTTTAAAGGAGGTCAGGAAATAAGAGAGAGAGACACTCAGGTGTATTCATGGAACCATTACCTAGGAGAGAAAGAAGTCTGGAAAGCCGATAGTTAGGCATGTACAAAAGACTAAAGTTCAGAGACCAATTATCGTGTATCATATTTATCATAAGCTTAGGGAAATCAAAATATTCTATTTGCCTGAAGTTTATAAAGACCTGCTGTAAGTTGGAAAATGAGAATCCATTTGGATTATCTGACCAGAGATAAGACTTCAATGGTGTTTGGGTATCATGCACTACTTTACGGACCCTACAAAAGGGAATTACAGTTAATTGGATTATGCTGGTCTCCACATGCTGATTGTAAGAAAAGAAAATATAAAAGTGTAACTATTGCTAACAGGTCATATCTATCATCAACCATGGGATTTGCTTTTTTTACTTACCAATAAGATTAATTTCTTCTTTACAATCTTTCAATTTGAAGTCATTTTAATTATAGAGTTTAAAAATTCAAAGGAAAAGGCAAATCTATTTTCAATGTATTATTAATAACTGACCTCATTTTTTTTCATCTTGATCATGAGGGAAAAAGAAATGGTTGGCTTGTTTATTGTTTAGACGATTTTTACTTACTTAAGATCCCTTCATAATCTTTACTGAATTTCAATTTAATTAATTATTATTATTTTTATACTGGATTTCTGTAAAATGCTAACCCTGGAGCTACTATTCTGAGGATTCATGAAGACGTGATCTCTGCTTTCTGGGAACTTAACATCTAGAAATGGACTTAGGTCTGTAAACCCCAAATGTCATTACATGGCTAAGGGGAGTGTTAGATTAAAGGTATAAACTACTAGTTAATATGATAGAGTGGAGCACTTCTCAGGCACTATTCTAAATGCTTCACATGTATTAATTCATTTTAGCCTCACTCTAACATATGCTATAAGTACTATTATTAATTCAGGTTTACTGATGGGGAAATGCAGGTCCAGAGATTAAGCCACTCATCCAAGTTCACTCAGGAATTTAGCTGGAGTTCAGTCAGTCCGGCTCCAAACTTGAAACCTTAGTTGGTCTGCTAGCACAGAGTAGGGACTGGTTCATTCAGAGTGGGGTGACAGATGAAATTTCTCCAAGACATGGCAGTAAGGGATTCATAGTATTGGGATGGTCTGAGATGGGTGAGAAAGGATGTCCTAAGCCAGGGTTATACAAATGTGGTCCAAGTACCAGCCATATCAGCATCATATGGGACATTGTTAGAAATGCAAATTATCCAGTCATACCTCAGACCTATTGAATGAGAATCTCTGGGTGCAGATGACAACCTATGATTTAACAAGTCCTTGAGGCAATTCTGATGCATGCTAAAGTCAGAGAGCCACTGTTCTAACAAACAGACATGAAATGGATAAAAGTTTGCTTATTGGCAAGCAGCCTCTTTATGCCTAGTGTTAAAGGGGGTTATGAAATGTAGTGAGAACTTAACTTGGAAGTCAGCGGAATGCCTTAACTGCTATGCTAAGAGATAAAATGTTCTCCTCTAAGACAACAGAGAACCATCAAAGGTTCAAGTGGGGAAATAATATCATTCAGATTGTATTTTATGAAGAGTTAAGTCAGTTGGGAATATAATGATGTATTTGAGAGGTGAGAAGGTAGGAATATGCAAATTAGTTAGGAAGCTATGGTAATAGTCCGGCATCATGAAGGCCAGAACTAAATAGTGTTTAGAGAAATGCAAAAAAGAGGTTGAGTATGTGAGGCCTGCAAATTTAATGAAAGTAGCAGTGGTAAAGGGAAAAGGGAAATCAAGTAAAGCTCCACTGTTTCTAGCTAGAAGGAGGCTGATGTGCTGATATAGTTGCATTATATTGGATGCCTGTGAAAGAGAGCTAGGACTGCAGTCATTCATTGTGTTCTTGACAAGAAGATACCAGGGTAATGAGTTTAGTTTTGGTATACTATTGATATGCAAGCATGTCAATATCTAGTAGATATTTGGATATTTGAATATGGAGCTTAGTAATGGGGATAAAGATTAGATACGTCAATTTGAGAATTATCAACATAGAAATAAAATCTGAATAATAACTACAACCATGATGACAAAGCCATAACCTAGCACACATCACGTGCCAGTCACAGTGATAGGCACTTTACACATGTGATTTTATTTCATTTCCTTAGGAAGGTAAGATTATTCACATTTAACCTGTGAGGATGGAAGGCTCAGAGAAATTAAGTAACTTGTGCAAATTCATACAGGAAGTTAGTGTCATAGCTAAGTTTGTAACATGGTTGCCTTACAAACTATTTTGCAAGACTAAGCAAAATAATAAGAGAGGGTCATACAGAAACAGCAACAAGAGAAGACTGCCATTCCAATGTATGTCCTAGACACGAGACTATAATTACTTTTACATGAAGTTTGTAAGCAAACAGCTCCAGACTATGATATGAAAGCAATATCCAACCAACAACATGGATTCTTATGTTAATAGCTTATCTCCAATGACCAGCATCTACACAAATCAACTTGTTTGACAAGGTAAATTCTTCTGCAGTTTTGTCTCTAGAGGAGGAGTGGTCGTCTTTACACTGAACAAGTCATACTTTGTGATTCTCATCATCTGTGCCGAAGAACAGAGATCACTGCAAACTCAATGCTCTTTGATGTGTTACTGATTAATAACAATTACTATGGCGTGAATTTTATGGGGACAAAACACATCTAAGGTTGAGGAGCATGAAACACAGGGAGTGATAGGTGTTTCCAAGGTTCAATGATTGTGTCTCTGCAAATAACAAGTTCATAGTTTGCAATAAAATTGGAAACTCGGTTGGTCAAGGACAGATAACCTGTCAGATTTATACTCTCTGCCTGAGTCCAAAATCTTTAGAAAGATAGTACTAAATAATGAATCTTGGTTAAAGGCATTTAAAATTGTTTTTAGGAACATTATATTTTAATTTTCTGAAAATCTAGGTTGCATTTTCTTTAATGAACAGAGCTAATTTTACATGGTAGAACAGCCATAGTTTAATTCAAATATGTGATAAGGCACATGAATGAACGTCCATAGTACAAATCACTTACAGATTGAACTTGTATACTGAACACACCTTTGTCACATATTGTAAAGTCTAATATTTCTTATTTCATCCATTCAAGGCCTCTACTAAATAACACAACCTGCCATTTAATCTTCACTTTCAACTTCATTTAGACCCGAATCATATGCTGCTGTCAACCTGGTGTGCTCGCTGTTCCCAAACAAGACCTGTACTTTATAACCTCCATACTCTGGTTCTTGCTCATTCTTGAACTAAACCATCATATCTACTCCCTTCCCTACCCCATCCTACAGATTCTTTAAAGCCCAGAGGAAGCCATCACATCTTCAGGAATCTAGTAGATTGCCTAGAGCGATCTACTTTTCCTTGATCTCATATTGCTTTGAAAGCTGAGCATTTATTGCCTATGACACTAATTTGAGGATTAAGCATTAACAATCACAGCATTCTTGCACTGTGTCCTCCTGCCCTCTGCTCTCCTACACATACCTCTTGTTGGCCCAGTCTCGTTGGAAGCCTTTGGCAAGGGTGATCTAGTGCAGACTGGTCTGATCCTGGGTACTGAACAGGGTAGTGAGTAGTGCAGAACAGATGTGGGGTAGTGAGGCAAAAAGAAAATTACGAGCCTATCAATCCAATAGTCTGTCCATTGAAACCTACACATCCAATTGCCCAGAGAAATATTTCAGAATCTCAAAACAGTGTCACTTGGTTTTGAATTTTGTAGAAACTTTCTGGGTGGGGATGGGAGGGACAAAAATCTTTTTTGTAAGGCCATCCCTAACATCCTTAATCCCATAAAGAAACACATGTACATGCATTTATTTCAATGTGTAATTATTGACATAAACACAGCTGCTCTCTATGTTAAAGGAACATTAAGCTCACAAAAGCATGGAAATTCCTACTTGGAGTGCCTACTCCATCCTTAACATGCCTTGTTGTGCCCAGATGCTGCATGTATTTTTGCAGCATTTAAAAGGTTGCTGTACAAAAGCAAAAAGGTGATGGAGAAATTAACTGGAGAGAGGATTGGGCCGTGCGTGTGGCATTGTCTTATTCTTAAATTTTATTATGCTCTAGTCTCTGGAATGTCTAGTCACAACAAAACAAATTAAGAATTAAAGAAGAGATCATCTGATTGTGGAGTTTTGGATTTGGGGGCAGGGAAGCTACACATACAAAGACACACAAGACACGTATAGCCAAAACAGAAGAATACTGACATTGTGTAGTTTATGTTAAACTTAAAATAAATAGAGATTTACACTTTCCTTTGGATCCAGAAATACAGGACAAGTTGCAAGGCAGCTCACAACAAAGCAATTGACAAGAAAGATAGCATCTGCTTTTCTGTCTATTCAAGCTGAAGTTTTTCATTCTAAATGCAAGCAATGCTTCCCAAGTTAACATAATTAACTCGTGACAATCCTGAAACATCGTAATATAAGATACAGATGGAAATCCAAAGCTTTAAAAATGTCAGCTAACTGCATCAGGAGTATCACTTTTTTTAAAGTGAACAAACCATAATGCTAATTAAAACAGGTGTTTTTATTTCAACCCCTTTTGCATGTTATGAAATTATAATCAGGGTTATTTATTTATTAGTCTACTGTGAAACATACATCTTAGATAAAGGGGATCGGTGAAAACAACAAAGGAAAAAGATAAGAAGAATGACACTCCACGCTGCCTTCTGACACAATAGCAGACCCCCTCGTTCAATTAGTAATTTCCGCGTCACTACTTGACAAAATCTACTAATTGTCAATCTTCCACTAACTATTGCTTTACATAAATAATTATATTCAAATAAAAACAACAAAGACATGTGGGCCAGTTGCCCTTTCGAGAATGTTTTTTTCACAAACTGGTTCTGCTTACTGACAATATTTCTAGTACGAGAAGATATTCATCTCACAGGAGAAAATACATTAACGAGTTAGCACACTCTGTCTTTTACCTTGCTTACAGAGATCAAGCCCCCACACACCCACCCCCTCCAGTACCACCAAGGACACAAGAACAAAAACCCCTAAAGCTACTGACTGCTTTACACAAATCAATCCTCAAAACAATTCTTAACAGCCAAAGCCCTTTGAGTTGGGATCTTTCATATTAATTTAGCATTGCATAAAATTCAGAGTAACCCGTCCAGAGGTCAAGCATCATTCATCATTAGTTGAAGTGACATTTTCAGCCCTTCATATTGCAGCTGCTAAGAAGTGGGGGTGGGGGAGGTATTCTTTTGGAGGAAAAAAACACGGCACAGAACACAATCCTTGCTCTATCCACAGAAGAGAAAACAAGGTGCCTCTATGTCAGCATGATAATATGCTTAAATTTGGTGATGTCATCCTTTTCTAACCCCAGAGTCACTAAGCACATGGCAGCTGCATTCTTCCACTTAGGAGTTCTAGTGGAGATCAGTATTAACCATTTTAGATGTAAATGAAGTCCTTTAGTGGGGTGGAGAACATAGCTTTGTGAGCTGAAATGATGATTTATATCCGAATCCCATCTTGTTTTTGAGAGATTGCAACTTGTTAACAAGACTGCCCTTGTTCCTGTGGCATCCTCCAGGCATAAAAAAAAAAAAAAAAAGAAAAAAAAATCTGGGAAGCTGAGTATGATCACTTTTGAAACTGCAGAACAGCATTCCAGGGTTTTGCAGCAAAGACACTGGCTAAATTAGGACCTAGGAAGCTTTGCAGTTCACAAGTGAAAGATCACTCTCTTTCTCTTCTGTGGGATGCCTTCCTCTCTCTGAAACATTAAGGTCAGGACAGGAAATGTGAGCAATTAAAATGAAAAAGCAATCAGCAAAAAATAGATAGCTGGTATTTTAATGACTAGTAATTCACAGGGATTTTGATAATGCATAGATGTTTGCAAAAGTATGAGACATTTTTGGGCTTTAAAATATTAGGACATTTGCTCTGGGAAGCAAAGTTTCTCTGGCAAATGTTCACAGTCCAAAGCCAAGTATGAAAAATACTAACGAAAGAAGAGAGAGCTGAAGGTCTCTGCTAAGAGTCTAGTCTCTCTTCGAGTTGCCTTCTCAGACTCTGCTCCATATGGTAGAATTTTGAAAACATAGCAGAGTTATGAAACACAATAGAATTTTGGTGCTATTTCTCCTTCCAAGTTAGCATGCTGCTACTGAAAGGTATCTGTAGTAATCGTTTATGGTGTATAAGAAAACTGTTTTCCAAATTTTGTGAAAATTAAAACTAAGAAGGACTGACATTTCATTGGGAGAAGAAAGCAGTTTCAAGGAATCCTTCACATTGATGGCTTATGTGTATATAATTATCATTCTGTTGCATTACGTGAAAACTCACATAATTTAGTATTTTCAGATGTAATGATTTCCCTAATATTAGTCAACCTTCTCATCCACTATGTTTGGCCAGGATAATACCTATTGAAAAGAGGTAAGTGGAGTAAATAATGGCACATGGTTGAGGCAGGTGAGATCACAGGTCCTTTGGATTCTTACACATGTGGTCAGAGCCTGCAGTGGTCCAATTTCTAGACTTGACCCTAAGGGAAATGTACACTTTTTACTTACATCAAAACCATATGGGATTTCTGGCATTGAAAACTTCTTTACAAAGTAGGCTTTAAGTTTGGATATAATGTCTCATATACAAGCTGACAAAAGATAGAGGCTGCCCATATACAGTGGTTCAAAGACTGTTGTAAATTCCAAATGTCTTTTCCATTTCACTGTTAATTACTCTGATATGGACTGAGTGAACACAGAGATCAAGCTGGGGTGTTAAAGAGGTAATTATCTGGATAATTTGAGAATTATTTTTACTAAGCTACTGAACTAATTGAAGCATAGTGTAATAATAGATTATGTGGCTCTCATGCATCACAGATAAACACTCTCACATTCAGTATCTCATTTAAGAATCATCACAATCTGGAAAAAAGTTATTGGTTGGTATTCCCCCACACTTTAGAGGGCAGTAAATGGAGGTTCAGTGAAATAAGTACACACACATTGTAAATAGAAGAGTCAGGATTTGAACCAGGTCTTTGAATACAAATACCCCTTTTTATTGCCACATGATAGCATCATTGCCACTATTTAAATCAGCTTTTCATTTTCATTGTTAAACCATATCTAGGTTTAACTATGAAGAAAGCATCCAGGGATAAAATCAGTAAAACTATTTCAAATTCAAAACACAGGTAGTTTGAAAGATGCAGATGAATGGTTTTAAGGTAGGTCTAAATTAGCTCCCTGTGGTCCATCAGTTCCATCTCCTTATCCGGGAAAAAAAAAAAAAAGTGTCTTTACATTAAATGCCTGAGTCTGCTTCATAGCAGTACAGTTTGCATAAGTGTTAGTTCAGGATTATTTATTTATTTACTTATTTATTTACTTATTTACTTACTTTCTTACTTATTCCTGGGATCTGTCCTATTTCCAACTCTGTGTTCCAAACACCTGTTATGAAGTACTACATCTTACACTTCTTAGAGGGCCTTGTTTCTGTGAAGTTAGGTAAGTTTTACATTCTTCCCTCAGGACTATGTTTTTCCATGGGTATACAGTTTAAAGTGCTAATTATGTGCCAGTCCCAAAGGAAGTGAATGCCAAACTAAAAATGTTTTTCATGTGAGAGTTCAGCTATGGGGCAAAGGTAGATGGAGCAGGAAGAAGCTGAGTCAGAATTCCTACTTCAAGTCTTGGCCCTGTCTCTTAATGTCTTAGCTTCAGTTGCTGGGTTGTTGTGAGCATTTATTTAAAAATATGTAAACAAACAAAAAAACAAACAAACCCCAAAACTATGGAACTGCAAAATATTATGCTGTATGAGGCCTTATCATTACTTCAAGCTTTTCTTCACTAGAATAGAGATTCCGAAGAGAGAACATTTAGGAAAATGCACAGGATAGAGTTTTCAGGATGCATGCCATGTATCCGAGAATGACAGTTGTCTGAATGTCACTATTTAGTTGCAGCAAATGTATTCTATAACATTAATTTTAGTAGGAGTATATAACCTACCTGTACAGAATGCATCAAATATGATCATCACTATGCACTGAAGCCTCATCTAGGAGAATTTGGGGGGAGCATCTCAGTAGGTATCTGGATATAAAACTTTCTCTGAAAGGGTATTTTGCATAAATAAATTCCTATCAGCAAAATGTTAATAATTGAAAGTTTGAATTTTGTAACTCCATGACGTTTAACTGAGATAGTGTGGGAGCTTGATAAACATTGGAAAGCTGAGCAGAGAGAAGCTTCTAAATGATAACCATGATGACTCTTCTGCTTCAGATGGATCTTGGAAAATTCCAGTCCCATAGTCGAATATGAATTTTCAATTAAAGGAACAAAATAAACGAGAAACAACAAGGCTCTTTCCAACCACTGGAATAAAACCCTGCACTTGAGCCTGATATCTGTGGCTGTCTTCATTCTAACCTTAAATGTTAAATCTTCTAAGCAATGCAACCACTACTTTGAGAATTCTTTTGTAGTCTAATGGATCTCATTGTCAGGAAATGGTTTTTTGATATTCAGCCAAAATCAAGCTTTCCAGAAACAAGTTTTATTTGCACATTTCCCTCCTTTAATATTTATGGCTAATGTAGATATTTCATTTACGGGCTTCTTTTTTAAAACTTCGAATTGGGAGATGAGGAAAGGAAAAGGAGGAGTTTATTCTTTTTCTCTTTGAGTTTCTTTTTCATCGTCTTCTTATCTACGGTCAACCTCACTGCTAATATGGATGACTACTTTTCCGCTGAGAACATGATAAATCTTCACAAGGAGAAGCACACACATAGGTGGGAATATTTGAACAGTACCTTGCAAGAGCTGCCGCTGGAAGTTCACCAAACAAACTAAATCTGTAAGAAGACTACTCCAACTTCAACAGCTTTAAGATTCTTTGTATTGCCATCATTCATTGGTAACTGGGGAGTTTTTACAGCCTTTCAAATCTTAGAGTCCTTTCAATCACTAGATGCCTTAAAGGGACTGAAGGCCTGAAAATGTGCTCCCCGATCTCCCCAGTTGAAAAAGATACATAGACAGAGGGGGAAAAGTCAAACAACAATACAAAAAGCATTAATGCAAAGAACAGTGGGGTCTCTCCCTAATTTGACTTTCTCTACAGGTGGCCTGCAGCTGCATCCAAACAGGTTACTCCATCGCCTTCCCATGAGCATGACAACAAAGTGCTATCTGTATTCACAAGAATACATTTAGTGGCATAGACTGATTCAGGTCTAAAAATAAGAAAAAAGCATTTTTCCTGCATAGCCTGAGGTAACTGTGCACCAGCAGAAGACAGTAGCAGTCTTGTCTTCCTGGCTGTGCCTGAACATAAAGGAATCAGAAACCTACTTCACATGACTCAAAGAGGCCCAGGGCCAGCAAGGAGTTGATTCATTCTATTTACAGCCCTGTGAGTCCCACTGACTACATACAGCAGCTGGGCAGGCAAAATCAATGAGGAATATTCTGTTTGCAATTGACTTCAAGGTAAACGGTACATATAGATCTCGGAGATTGATATACCTGTTTAAATAAGTATTCTCTCATACTGGCCAACATAATGCTGAAATAGGCAACATTAGGGCATGCTTATTTGGTTTGGCTTAAGAATAATTGATCAGACCACCTTTACTAATTTCATTTAAGAAGAAACATACACCCGGCCTGTGTGGTTGTTTAGTGGTGAAATGACAAGAGGTAAAGTCAGAAAAATGCTTATGTTGGATGAATAAGCTTCTTAAAATTGATTTATAATTTATGTATTCAATACTTAAATAATTGAAATCAGTTTCCAATAACATTGCTTTTTGTATATAACATTTACATGTGAGGGAATTTGGCTATTTCTGGAGAGTTTTCCTCCCTCTCTCCCTCCCTCTTTTCTTCCCTCCCTTCCTCCCTACTTTCTTCCTTTCCTCCCTCCCTTTCTGTCATTTCCATTCTCCCCTCTTATCTCTAAAGCGTGGATTCATGTTTTCTCTTTCATGGAATCTCTACTCTTCCCTAATTTGTCATGCTGATTTAGGAGCAAATCAGTAAAGGGTGATCTCCTCATTTACCTCTGCCAAGAAAAAAGTCTGCCCCCCCAGCCCCCATCTGGAACATAGCTGTATTTCCATTCCCAAGGCCAAGCAGATCATCTTTGAGATACATTTAATCCCTTCTGACCTAAGAAGTGTGAATCTCCCGTCTCCTTCTAAGTACAGGTCTTAAGAGTAATTTTATTTTTTCAATTGCTACACTCCTGAACTGTCTTCTTTTTAAACTTTTGATAGCTCTGCATTTTCCTGTCCAGTTAGCAAGCCATACAATGCTATTTCTGTAACGTGTACATGACAACCATTAGCAAAAACTTTTCTCTACTTTGGATATCCAGATGGTTCCAATTTCTTTCCTTATTTCTCTTTAAACCTCCACCTATATTGTTTTATGAAGATATATTATTTTAGAATACCTCATAATAACATACTTTTGCTGATGCATGCCAAAAAAAGACTAGCTGATTTGCCTTTTGAATTCAATAAAGAGAAAAATAGAATGGATTTAATAATGATTAATGAATGCTTTACTATTTTGTGTTCTATGGAAAAAAAGAAAATCTGAAAAATATATCTTGTAAAGGATCAAGATACGTGTCTAGTAGTCGATGTTCATTGTTAAGTGAATGCACATAAATGGGACTGGGTAAGATTAACAAGTCCCATTCCCAAAGAAAGTCACAAACGACTGAGTGGATACAGAAAAGAAAAAAGAAATCTAAGTTAAGCTATATAATAGTTTTCCTATTTTAAGTGAGACACACTTAATAGAATGCTGTTTGAAATAAGGCTTTTAAGAATAAGGATGGAAAACCTTAAATCTTGCATCATAAAAAATTTTCAACACCAGATGAAGTAAAAAAGTTTCAATTATATTCACATAATTAAGATACGAAAGACAACTAGTTACCAAGGAAAAACCGAGAGTCTCCAACTTCCTTTAACAGACTAATCGTAGATCTCAGGGTTTAAACGGTCAAGCCACGTAGTTAGGCAGCCTTTTCCTGCTTGTGTTTAAAACTAGTGCCATTTGCTTGATTACTGGCCAATGATGATTTTTAATGAATACTGACTGTATAAGTGAAAACAGCATTAATTCCTTAATTTATTCTACTGTCTTGTACTTCTTATCATGTCTACTCCTAACCTCCCTTGGCAAGAAAACTTCCAGGATTAACAAAAGTAAAGATTTTGAAGAGACACCAGTACAGGCTGTCAGCAAAACATTATAAACTCATGGAATTGAAACAAAGACCACCACATTGTAAAACAAATGTTAAGGGTATAAAGAGGAAAACAGAATCAAGTTTGAAGACTAAGTTAGATAAATTATTGAGATTCCTTCAAACTCAGCAATTTTGTTATTCTAAGCCATGGAGACCAATCTACGGACTTGAACAGTCATTAACATTCTCTAGCCAAGCTCTCAGAACTACTGCTTTATTACGGGCATTGGCAAACCATGGCCTATGGGCCAAATTTAGCCCATGACACGTATATGTAACTTACTTTTGACATCAGTCATAATTTAAACATGACATGCTTCAAAATATGTCATTCATATGGGTGCCATTTTTACATTATATTTTTATGTACATTTCCTTAATTCTCAGTAAGTCATTGTTTTGGAATAAAATCCATACAATATAATGAAAAATAAATGTATGTTTGTGCAGGTCAATCTTATACCCAGGATCACTTGTCAATTCACCCAAACCATGTATAATACTGCATTTGCTGGTACCACTATGGACAAGGGCTTTAAAGGTCAATTTTTCTGGCCATTGGTCCAATCTACTATTGTATGGGAGTCTAACCTCCTTCAAGACAGTGGGCACAGTGGTTAAATGAGAGGAGGCTTGTAAAAGAATTTAAAGCAGTGAAAAACTATATAAAGTGGTAGTCGTAGTTTTGATACTAGTAGTAGAGGGAGGTGTTTAATAAATATTTGTTGGATGGATTAAATGTTGGCTCCCTGCTAAACTATGATTTTAAGAGTTTTAACGGCTAAAAAGAATATGCAGATAAAATGTCTATTATGGGTATGAAAGTCTACTGAATTACATATAATATGAATACTCCACTGGTTATGCAATGCTTGGAATTCCAAGTAGGAGTTTTATTCATGGAAGAAATACAGTATGTGGCCCTGTGACTATAAGATAATAGGAACTATTGAAGATGGAGATTTTTCCACTTGGTCCTGGGCACAGAATCAAAATCTAAGTTTAACTTGGTGATATTTAAAAATGCATAACATGCAAAAGTCTGCAATCATTCTGTTTCTCAGCTAGTGAAAATAGAAGTCTACAGCATAGTATGTGTCGATTTTGAAAATATAGCCAAATCAGGCCGACAAGAAAAATCTTAAGTAAATAACTTCAGCCATGTGTTTAGTACCATCCATGATTCTATGCCAAATTCACTTCAAGTTCCCTTCTTCAGCAACTTCTTTTATAACATGTGCCTGCAGCTATTAACTATCTGAAGTGTTGATGAGGATAAGAAAGAAATTGCTTCCATGGTTATGTTTTAGGGGGGCATTTAAAATTAAACAGTATGTAAAAAGACCAGCTTCAGCTTGAAATAATCTGCTATGAAAAACACCTGAATTCTAAGCAAACAGTTTAGCCATTTAAAACTCATTGAGGCAGATACTCATGATAAGAAATGGCAAAATTATAAAAAAATGAGAGAAAAGTGATTCATGCCCACCAGTAGAAATAGAAAAGGGCTAAAATAGGTTAGACTGAAAATTTATGATGAATTCTAACTGTAAGAGAATATCAGATATTTGATTTTGGATGGAAAGTATTTTCTGGTCTCTGGGGCATATTTTTCTGGTTTTGGTAGTGATGCCTTCATTTCTTTATCATTCATCACTTGTTTTCCGATTGACAATTTTTTAATTGTAGTTTTGTTACCACAAAAGTAGTTTTCTTCCTCCTAAGTATGTAACATTCAAATGGCTCATGCTCAGATTTATTTTTGAAATAAATGTGCATTAACAGGAACTTACAGGTGCACAAATGTTTCTCAAAGTACATTGTTCTCTGCTGGTAGGCAAATGACTTAGACTATCATCTACGGACAGCAACAACACTATTTAAATGTCCATGTTTATTAAAATGATTTGTTGTAGTTCTTCGAAGTGAAAGCATTCTGTGAAAAAACAAATAATTTTCCCGACTGCTAACTTTTTCCCCCCCAGAATACATTGTTTGTATTCCTGTTAGCTGTTCGTGCTTTGTTTTTAAGGAAATACGTAGATGTCTTTCTCTTTGAGACTCACGTTCACTTTTTAACCTTGAGAAATGTAGTTCCTCTGCTCTCCTTTTTTCTATCCAATATACTTCTGAGGATATTTATCTTCCACAGGCTGGTTGCACACTTTCTATCCTCAAGAAAAATAAAACTTACTTTTAAAGAGTGGAATGACAATGGCTGTGGAAAACAAGCAGGGTGCGATAAAAGAGAACACAACCTGGGCCAACCCTGCTGGGTGGCTGATCCAGCCTGGCTCCTAATTTCTTTCCATAGCCACCTTCCAGCTGTTGGTGGCCATGTAACATAACACAGTGTTCTAGAAATTTAAACATGTGTATTGCATGTAATAGAATCTAAGTCTACATCTCTCCAGGATTATTGAAGACCTTGCACTTTTTTACACTGTTCATTCCCTTACCAACTTTATATACTATTTTTGAACAATATTTTATCTGTATCTAGACTTTTATTATATATTCCACAAATTTCTCATTGTCTTACACAGTTTCTTTTGATTTACCCACAAGTTTTGATGTTCTTTGCTAACCTTTATTCTTGCATTTCAGACATTCCTTCTGGGATAATTTAACTTCTACCTGAAATATATCCTTATAATATCTTTTCAAATTTTCCTACTGGTATATATATATATATATATATATATATATATATATATATATATAAAAGACACACATGATTAGTTTGAATGTTATGTTCTCATGCAGCTAAATGCTATTTTCTTACCAAATCTAACTTTTTCCACCTTTACATGCCATTTAAAAAAAAATTTAAATAGTTACCTTTTGAGATTAAAGTCTCTCTCTTAAATTAGATCTGGGAAGGGAACACTAGGAGGAAATTATTAGGCTGATTAAATGTTCCCTTTTATCAAGCTGGTGACTAACATTTTTAGGGATAGCTAGACTCATGATTGGCCTCTTGCTTTCTTCTAGAAAGGCCACATGAGGGCATTTCCACAAAATGGGGTTAAAGGTGGACTTTCTACCTGCATTTGTATCTGTATTAACATCTGTAGGCTTATGTATGTTGTATACAATATAAACCGTGAATTATAATTTGCCATGGCTCTTACAAAGAACACCAATATTATATTTTTATCTCTTTATTATCATATTTTGTATTTAAGCAAATCAACTAATAGTAATAATAAGTCCTAGATTCTGCCATGTTTCCTGAATTGTAAATTAATCCTTGAAAATTCTTCATATCATTTATGCTTTCAATATTCTCTGTAGACATGCATCACTGCGGGGAAAAGGTGGTGGTTGGAGGGAGGGGTAGGAAAAGGACAAGAAAAGAAGAGATCTGTTAAATTAGTGAGAAATAAAATTATAGTCAACTTTGAGATAATTTAGAATAGCATTCTTATGTATTATTGAGGATAATAAATGGTTCTTCATGGAATTCCTTAGAGGACATTAGTTAATGATTAGTAATGAAGGTTTTATAGTTAGAATATTGTGTTTGTAAAACGGATACTTCTAAAAATAATTAAGAATGCTTTAAAATGCTCCTGGAATTTTGGAGGTATTTTCTTTGAAGAGCTTCAAACAGGTAAACATCAATCCATTCTATCACAAGTACATATGAATTGTTCATTAGTGTAACCCAAATTATTTGGTAGGATGATACAGAATATTCCAAACAACTGGCTCAATGATTCTAAATGAAAATAAGGATAAACATTTTCAGTAAGGGTAACACAAACGCTACTTTATACATAAGTAATTTATTTTCAGACGTAATCATTTTATTTTAGGCAAATTGGGTAATTCAGAAATGGTGGGTTTTCCTCAAGTAATTGTTGTGCCTCTCTTCCAAATGACCAGACTCCGTCGACCCCATTTCTCCAGGGTTGTTATGAGACATGAATTGAAAGTTTTAGCATTAAAATATAAAAGCTCTTGCTTGTTTCTAATTTCAGTAGAAAGCTTTGTTTCACACAGGAAGTGACAATACGAGTTGAAAAGGCTCTACTCAAATGTAACAATCTATATGATTTTCTTCATATTGACTCAACACCAAAATCTCATTTTAATGTGAATTAGGCCATAGCATTTTTCCTTAGCAAAGACACATTTCCTTTCTAGGGACTGTGTTTTAATTCCTGGTATAATCTGGGTGCCACATAATCCTGGAG
Source organism: Rhinolophus sinicus (assembly GCF_036562045.2). Taxonomy (NCBI): domain Eukaryota; kingdom Metazoa; phylum Chordata; class Mammalia; order Chiroptera; family Rhinolophidae; genus Rhinolophus; species Rhinolophus sinicus. Next base: position 134,240,679 of record NC_133751.1, on the reverse strand, counting down.
CATAGAGTACCATCTCCTGCCTTGGTACACAACAGGGGTGTTTTAGGCAAGAACTGAGATTGTCTCTCTCTTAAAGGAAACCAAAATGTTACCCTCACCTTAAAAATCCTTCTTTACATAAAAAGGAATGCCTAAAATCTTCAAATTAAGATTCAATCTTAATTCAAGGGATAAATCTTAATTAGAATATAAATTTCCCTGGAAAAGTTAATACTTTCAAAGATTCTTTATACTCTTTATCTCGTTATCTCTCTTTATCTTCTTATTTGTGAGTTTTAGATACTTTTCTGAAAGAAAAGTTTTACATGAAGAGAAAAACAAAGAACATATGGGAAACACGCTTCTTAGAGGATTTAGGAATTGGTATCCTGAAGAAAGGACTAGTGGGCAAAACATTGAAACAAATTTCTCCTTCATCACTACTTCTTCAAGGGCTGCCCCCCAATAGTCATGCGTGCATGTGCTCATTCATTAATTTGACCAGTTTTAATCTGGCACTTACTGTGTTCCTGGCAGTGCTAGGCATCGGGGGTGCAAAAATGAACACAATGTACTGGGGGTGCCAAAAAATGTATACACATGATTTGCATTCATCTTTTGTTACTGGTATATATTGAGTATTACAATTTTAACACAGTTTTTTTCCTTTCTTAAAATGTGTATATATATTTTTTGGCACCCTCTGTATTTTCTGTTTTTAGGAATCCTATGCTAGTAGAAGAGGTAGAAACCAACAATCAAAATACATAGTGAGAAATATTTAAGAGAAGACCATAAGGGATTCCACTGGAGGATAATGTAAAATAGAGGCACTCCATTTATCTAGAAAGTATTTTTGGAGTTTAAACCTCTATTTATAGGGATATGAGAAGATATTTATTTAGTGTAAGGTACACTGAATCCAGTCAACCATTGCTTACCTGACTTTACCAGCTCTAGGTATACTCAGTACACTTCTGTGAATATCTGGTGGCAGCGAAGCTTAAAATATTTTAATATCTGGTCAAGTCAGCTGCTCTGACGGCAATTGATTTGCTGAATGTCAAATCTGTTCACTCCAGAATTTAATGGGTTTTAATAAGGTTGGGGATGGGATAAATCTAAATAATGTTTGAATAAGTATTTACCAATTTGACTTTTTACATTTTGGCTAAATAGGAAGCATTTATATCTCTAAATACAGATTTACATCATGGGCATGAAGGCAGCACCACCATTGATTTTATGGATTATAATATATCTTGACACAATCCAGGGAATTTGAAGGTAGAGTTGACACTTCATCATTTGTTTGCACAATTGTGTCTTTTCCTAAAACTGAACAACTTAGGCACGGGGTGATTATAGATGTTAACTTTGATGGTGCTGACATTTGTCACCTTATGTCATAACCTTAACATTGTTTAAGCATATCTGTGGAAGGCCTTCCTTATTGTTCAAAGCACAACCGAGAATCTGAAATGTACAGGCTCCTGTAACATTTGCTCCATCAGCAATCAACACATCAGCTTTTCTTTGAGAGGTAAATATTATGTGTCATGTTCCATAGGGGAAAACATTAAGAACTGCTGTGACATGGTCTTTGATAATTTTTTTTTCCTATTTTCCCTTTGTTTGAGAGGTTTCTTACATCAGAAATGAAATAGGCTGTGAATTTGTCTTTGTCCTTCATCAATCAAAGCTGATCAATTATAAGACCAGCAAAACTGGATCACAACTCCAAGCTACATGGTCATATTACACTCATATTATTACTAAAAGCCACATCTATATTCCAAACTGGGATACTATAACCCCTTTGTCATTTTCCAATAAAAAGACCATACCAAATAGGCCGAGCACACCGTAATTAGCAGCTGGCAGAGAAAGCCGTAAATCTGTATGAGTTCTGAACGATTTGCTTACATTGTTGCTTTGTTGACAAATGATGCTGTACATGTTAATGTTCCTGAAATGTCCCCATTGCACCTGACGTGCCAATAAATGCCAGCCAGCTGTATGAATTATGGAAATAAGATTTTTGTTTATGAAGGTATCCCAGACATTTATTTTACAGCATTCCTCTCGACAGATTTAATGTCTGGAGTTACATTGAGAAGATATTTGCTACCTGACATAATGGATAATGGAAACTTTAAAAGCTCTTTTTTCCTCCTTTTAATGATGAGATTAATACATCCACACACGCACACACATGCACACACATATATATGTATTTTAACATTTACCTTCTGACTTTATAATTTCCTCTTAGTTTTTAAATGTCACACATTCCTTCTCAAGAGTTAAATAAGGTATCAATGTTCAATTCAGACTATTAGGGGTACATATTTAGGGTTATATAGTGGTAATTTTCACTTCCATTCCCATCATTCTTTTAGTGTGTATGTGAATAGCACAAAACTTTTTGTATATGTTGTATTATTTTGCTTTTGTTGATCTGTTTGTTGTTGGTCTAAAAGAATTGTACCTGTGGGTATTTCCTTTATATGTTCCAGGCGTTAGTACTCAACAAATAGTCTTATCTCAATATATATTAAAACAATATATTGTATGGCTGGGGATTCCACAAACTTTGCCTCATTGCCCATTGTACCATTTAAACCCTTTATTCAGATAAAAGACTTAATTAATACTGTATTATTAAAGAGCTCTCACATAAGATAAAAATTACCTGATCTTATAATAATCACAAAATAACTGTCAGTTTTCAACCCTATAAACTTAGCAATAAAATAAATTAAACAATACTAATGTAAAAAAGCTTTTTCTTTAAATTTCAAATGAAATGTATAATTCCTAGATGTGAATGACAATCTCAAGTTTGAATCTTCACATTTGTGTGATCGAGGCTCACTACTGTCTTTGAATTATTCTACTTTGCCACAGTTCAAAGGGGGCTAGAAATTATGATTTCTGAGCTTTAGTCTTATTTCTGTTTTTTTTTTGCTTCAGTGTTAAGGAATGGATTGAATCAGCACCTAAAACAGCTGATAGTATATGGCCAGAGTAAGATTTTTGAATTTGATCACTGATCTCCAAATGACGTTCCACATCGTATGGTGGCCATGTGACTTAGGAAAGAGCCAATGAGCAGAGGGTAATTGCCACTCTCTGAGTGACTGGTTGCATGGTGTTTCACGTGGGTTAAATTGTTTAGTTGACTTTTCCATATATAGGCCAATGTGCTTTGTCCACAGAAATGTTTACTATACCTTCCCATATCCTCTTCAAGGTTGTTTCCAAGCTACCTAAAGTTTCAAGCCACGGTAGAAAAAACTTACCCCTTTATGGGGTAACTTTGAACAATGGCGCCTTAGGGATGATTAACATATAAATAGGGAGGAAAGTCAAATCACCTTTGTGACTGAAGGCAATTCCCCTCAAATGTTTCCTTCCCTACAAAAGAATCCAGATGGCAAAAATGATGCTTAAATAAATGCTGGCTACAGCTCAATTCTTCTGGTTCACATTGGCTACAAAAGACACATTTTATATTAACCATTTCACAGATTTTCTGTAAAGAGTAAGCTACATGTCCATAGGCCCATTGTGTTCAAAGAGTTAAAGTCTCCAATTCTTGGCATAGCTGCTCTAGTCTGTATTTGCTCAAAGGAGGATTAACGGTAATGTGCTGCAGAGGAACGATGTAAGGAGACCTGGACTATATCTCTCTCCTCAATATACCTGCACACCGGGAAGCGCAGGGCTCCAGACTCCACTTTCCATGTTCTCTTTCACATGCATGGAATTCATTGAAACTAATGGGAAGGAAATTATAGTCGTCTCACAGGTCTCTTAACCACAGGTTTCTGTGTGGATAAATTTAACTTGTCAAGGTTTCTTACAGAATGACACAACGAAAGTCAAATACTCAACTAAGAATAGCAGAAAAATCTAAAAGTATTCAATTCCCCCATTTCAGTTAAATAAAACCAGATACATCATAGGCAAAGATCAGAGTTTGACTGGAGATTTTCCAAAATGGTACTATAATTTCTTACTGAGTTGCAAAGTTAAATACACACAAAGTAATAAATATCTGGAAAAATAAAGGTAGTTCACCTAATTATATCAAAGTATAATTTAAAAAATAAATTGTTTATCAATGAACCTGTCATTATACTGTACTAGGATATACTAGGATTCACATTAGCAAAAATTAGAAGAGGAACTTATGGAATGGTATTTGACTATCACTCAGAAAGAGCAGATCAAACCAGGAAATACTGAATATAATAACATTTGAAACAGAGAAATGAATTATGCTGCTTTATTTGGGCAAAGTGGAAAAAGAAAGTTTCTTTAAACATAAATCCTTCTCAAAATAGAGTTATAAGAAATTTTATCCCAGCAATACTTGCAGAATGATAATAAATAATGATAATGATTTATCTTATTTGCCTTTTATATCAAAACTTCATGAAGTAGGAAGTATTATCAAGTTTATGTTACACTTGAGGAAACAGAGTCCTGAGATGTTTTAACCTTTTCAAGGCTGTACCACGTTTACATACAAGACTCAAATTTATCCCAACGTACTGTATTTCCAGAACTCATATTATTTTTGTGCTTAGAAATAAAATGTGGTAACTGTCACAATCTAATATTGTGAATTAATGAATATATTTTGGAAACTTTACTGATGAATGAAAAGTAAAACTAACTAGATTGGGTAAGAGGATCCTCTGGATAGAACATAAGTTAGTAGGAAAAGATTAGTAGCAAAAATAATTAATAAAGTAATTGTAAGCAAGGAGGTGGATGTGATGCACCAAATTGGTATTTTTTTTGGAAATTTACAAGAATATTTTTTTCCAACTCCGGAATGCACGTGCTATTCCACATAAGTCATCACTTGTGGAGAACAACATCCTGGATTGGATGCCTAATTTTTGTGAATAGCTCCTTAGTAGAATATAAATTAGAAAATTGAGAACTTGAGTTCCCCAGATGAGGTTATCATTTGCAATAGGTATTGAATCAAAGGAGATAAAAAAATATGTTTGTATTAACTACTGAGTGTTAACTATTTGGCATAATAGTACTCACTGATTCATAAAAAATGTCTGTTTCTCACTAGCCCCCAAAGTCCTCTAATCAGGGACCACATCTTATTCATCTTTATATTGTTGTCTTGTGCCAAAGACCTAACATTTGTTGAAAGGAGAATGACTACAGACTCAAGATGCCTATCCTAGATCTAAAGAGAGATAGAATTTAAGACAACAATACACATAGTTACTAAGAACACATTGAGTTTAGATTCAGTCAATCCCACGTTTGGATCTTGGCTCTGTCACATACTAGCTGTGTTCCCTTGGGCAAATTAGCCTAAGTCTCAGTTTCCTTATCAGTACAATTGAGATAATGTCTACCTCTTCACGTTCGGTGCTTACTAAATGAGATAATATCTGTAAAGCACACCATGCCATGCCTGGTACACAATAAGGTTTCAAGAAGTGCTATTAAAACTTTAGTAGTTAGAATAGTCAAAAAGGAAATATTGGAAATGAGTCAAACTTGTCATCTTAGGATAGCAAATGCAGTGGATTTCTGGAGGCAGTAGAGTGTACACAGAGGAAGTGGACTTTTTAGAACAGAGATTAAGTTTCTCTATCATTCCAGTGACTAGTGACCACTTAAGTGGAGATATATTTTTCAGGCAAAGAAAATTACACTTCTAATAATGTGTTGAAATGTGGGAATTAAGGGATAGAAAGGAAAGTTTCAGAATAATGTGATTGCAGGTGACAGTTGAACTCTGCAGGTTCTCTGAGGAAAGAGTGGGTAGAGAACAGCGCCCAAAGCTGAACTTTTTCAAGCCGAGTTCAATAGGTGAAATAAAGATGAGGGACATTTAAAGCCTTTTTAAAGTCTTGACTCAATGTCTTGAATCAAGAAGTAAGTAAAAAAGCCTATGAAGATGACATATGGTTGGGGAGGACAAACATGAATGTGTATTTATTAAAGAACATTGGGAACTTGCCAAGCCAGAAAGTGGACCAATTAAACTGAGCAGAAAAGAACAGTTTCCAGAATCATTTATTGCTCATCAGGTGGTGTTTCTTTGTGGGAGAATTTCTGATGAGCTTGCCCAGGATGCGTACCATCTAATCTAAGTAATTAGAAATCCACAACTTTCTTTTCTGCTCATAGAAATGAACTGGGATGCAATGGAGTGTCACACATTTTTTAATGAAAACAACCATTTTTCTCTAATTTATTTAGAAGTAAATAATTTGTAAACTTAAGTACTTAGAGCAATTGAGATGGTTGCTGTGGAATGGGATGAAGGGTAGAAAGCCAGAGAGAGGGGCTGTCCAGTGGGTACCACTGATGCCCCAAGCACCTGTCCAAAGGGACCCTAAACATCACTTACAACATAAAGAGCAAGGTACATTTATATTACTAGAACTGCTCTTAGGAAGAGAATTACATATGGTTCTTTGATAAGCTGTGCAGGAAGGAGGAAAGGGGTGAAAATACTAATGGGATACGCTTGAGTAAAACCAAAATATTGTTAAATTGTGTTCTAAGGAGGTTTAGTCCAGCTAACAGAAAGGCTTTTGATTTGTTGAGTGGGGTCTGCAAGTAGACCTGGCAGCAGTAGATTTTTTTCTGCTTTTCCGCCATCCAATACTTGAGTTTGTCTCTAAAAATGTGTAATAAATATTTACACTAGTTTAATGAAGTGACAACTTACTGGTTTTCATTGGTGGTCAAGTGACAAGTGTAACCGTAGTGCAAAATCATTTGTCCATCAGGGGTGTCCCATGGCTCCATTCAGTTCTGATGGAGGGACTGGCATTCCAGAAACTGTTATGAAAGAGTGAAGATGAAGGAATGGAAGGTCTTTATCCTTCATTTAGGGAAGGATGGAGTCAACTAAAGCAAGGAAGATTTGGGAAAGAGTGGTATATTTGCTTTGTTTAAATTAATTCATTAGGAAGAAAGATTTTTTTCAGGAATATTTGAAGAAACTTCAAAGCACAGTGACACAAACTTCCAGAAGTCCAGATGAACTGAAGTGCTAGATTACTTCCTTTAAAAAGCATTTGAGGGGCAGACCCAGTGGCTCAGGCGGTTAGAGCTCCATGCTCCTAACTCCGAAGGCTGCTGGTTTGATTCCCACATGGGCCAGTGGGCTCTCAACCACAAGGTTGCCTGTTCAGCTCCTCGAGTCCCGCAAGGGATGGTGGGCTCCGCCCCCTGCAACTAAGATTGAACACAGCACCTTGAGCTGAGCTGCCTTCCGGATGGCTCAGTTGGTTGGAGTGCAGGCTCTAACCACAAGGTTGCCAGTTCAATTCCTCGACTCCCACAAGGGATGGTGGGCAGCACCCCCTGCAACTAAAATTGAACATGGCACCTTGAGCTGAGCTGCCGCTGAGCTCCCGGATGGCTCAGTTGGTTGGAGCGTGTCCTCTCAACCACAAGGTTGCCGGTTCGACTCCCGCAAGGGATGTGGGCTGTGCCCCTTGCAACTAGAAAACGGCAACTGGACCTGGAGCTGAGCTGCGCCCTCCACAACTAAGACTGAAAGGACAACTTGAAGCTGAATGGCACCCTCCACAACTAAGATTGAAACGACAACAACTTGACTTGGGAAAAAAAAGGCCTGGAAGTACACACTGTTCCCCAATGAAATCCTGTTCCCCTTCCCTAATAAAATCTTAAAAAAAAAAAAAAAAAAAAGCATTTGAATTAAGTGCCTTGAAAACACACCAAAAGCAATAAAGACTGAAAAGTAGGGAACCACAACAACGCTAACAACAAAAATCCCCAATCTGCAATAAAACAAAAATAGCAACAGTATCAAACCATAAACAGTCATGTGTACTATAAAACACTGTGGAGTCTATACCAAAATGAGGAGAGAATCTGAGAGCCAACACGAACTTTAGAAATGGAAGAGGAAAGAGATTCCTCAAAAGGGTCATAGTCTTGACAGTGATATATGATGAACTGATTAGAGTACCAGGCCATAGGAATGGATGCATCCTATAAGTAGGGAAATACTCTAGAAGTTTTATGCCACAGAAAGTTAAGGAAGGTGGCACAGACAGCAAAACCATTTTACCATTTATTCCTCAGTCTGCTAGCATAGGAAGAGTTCCAAAGGAGAGAGCTGCATGAAGGAGGGAAAGGAAACAAAAATTAGATTCCAGTACACAGAGCTGTGTTGCTGAAAGAGAGAGAGAGAGAGAGAGAGAGAGAGGTGGATAGCTAGATATTGAGATTGATTGATTGAATGGTCCTATTTAAGGATTAGTAGTAATCAGAAAAAGATTAATAGGTATTACAGAAGCACCATGGAATCATTGATTAGACAAGAGTAAAAAGACGGATATAAATCGTAAGAGGGATTATGCAAGAAACCAGGAGAGTTCAGACGTATAGGTATCTATAGTTTCAAAGAAATTATTTACATATAATGTATCAGAAAGACGTTTTAAAAAGAGGTATACATATTCAAAGTGAGGAAAACAAAGTTCATAGAACTGAAGAAGTAAGTGAAATGAAAAAAGTATAAATGTCAAAGTAGAAGCAAAACAGAATATATATAATTGAAAACACACAATGGCATATAAACTAGAAGAAATTGTGCAAAATGAAAAGGTAAAGATTAAAGGTATAAAATATGCCCATGAATAATTTTATATATGGATAAAGGTGATGATAGCACAGAAGACAAAACTAGTGCTCTTGAAGATTAAAGAGCAAATGGAACAGAAACAAAAACAAAGATGTAATAGAAGAAAAGTCTTTGGAAATAGAGGACTTACATTTGCTTACTGAAAGGATACATTTAGTCCCAGGAAAAATTGATATAGGATGATTAGTGTAACATAACCTAATAGAGCTACTGAAATATAAGAATAAAGGAAAAACCACATGGTTTTCTAGGCAGCACAGGTAAATCATAGTATGATAAAAAAGGAAAAAAAGAGGTTGGTCTCAGAATGCTCCCAACAACACCCAGTGCCAGATGAAAAGGTGTGCACAATTCAGAGAAATTCATTCAGAAAATTAAGAGTAACCTATCATAATCCTTTCTTGGAAATGAAACTGGATGATGAAAGGTAATAAACAGAAAATGTAATACATAGAAAAGTAAAACGAAGCACTTGAGAGTAAAGAAAGCTTGGTAAAACGACTAGGTGTGAGCATTTGTTCCTCTGCAGCATAGAACTAAGTCTAAACAACACTGGGGATAATTATTACAAATATGACTGCTGACCTTGTCAATAAGATCTTTAATAGGAAGATCATCTGGACGAGAGAATACCCTGCACTAATTTCCTTATAAACAAATAACAAAAGATTTGGTCTAAATGAAAATGACTTTTTTTTTTTTTTTTGTATTTCCATTTCTTAACATCTTTCTTAAAACTAAGTTATCTTTTAGGAACTAATATATATTTTGAGGAGGAGGGGAGTTTAACTAAACATTTATTAGAAGTTTAGACAATCTTTCAAGCTTATTTAAATTGTTTTTCTTAAAATTCAAGTACAACTAAACATGAGACATTTTACTAAGGAATAAGTATTGTGGCAGAATCATATTTTTATCTGTTTATCCATTTCTGTCTCTCTACATCAATATATAAAGGGCCTTTTAGAATGTTGTTCACTAACTATAAACATATTTATTCATGTTTGTATTTAGGTATGTGTTTATTTATGGAGTGGCTAGTTGACAATTTTTTTCTTTGTCTACTTTTATATTTGAATTTTTGTAACAGTCAATTAATATTTTATTACAAAGAAAGTTTTAAAATATTCCTTTAACAAATAGCAACACAGCTGCATAAAATCAGGACTGAGGTGTTTCATCATTCCCCATTCAGTCAATACACAATTATAAAGAACAGGCATGGGGCTAAGCAAATCTTTGCGTTCTTTTCGTTTCAGTCATCTGTGGAACTGTGAACATCCTGTAGGATTTATCTTGCATTTGTCTAAATTTAGAAAGGGCATTTTAAATTTCAGGATGATTTCTCAACATTCAGTGTCTTTCTGATTCATCTCTTTGTGCCTTTATCAATATGCTTAGGAAATGTGAAATTGTTTTCATAGCAAAAAATAAAACACAAAGACAAAGATATCTGCAACATATTCCAAAACCAAATATAATTTATTTGGGACTATGTAGAATTACAGATTTTACCTGCTTGTGGTTTTGATCTGATCATATTTCATTTTCAGAATTATTCAGGTATTTAAATTTAAAATCTTGCAATAAGAATAAAAGAAGTGGGGCCAGCCCGGTGGCTCTTGCCTAGGTCGCCGGTAGATTCCCACATGGGCCAGTGCGCTGCGCCCTCTACAGCTAAAGTTGTGAACAACAGCTCTCCCTGGAGCTGGGCTGCAGTGCGCTGCTGTGGGCTGCTGTGAGCTGCCCTGGGCTGCTGAGTGCTGCCACAGGCTATTGTGTGCTGCCATGAGCGGCCGGTGGCCAGTGTGAGTGGCCGGCAGCCAGCAAGAGCGGCCTGGCTGACGGCGAGAGCTGCCGTGAGCTGCTGTGAGCGGCCCACCGACGACTGGCGACCGACTACCTCAGCCAGGGGGAGTGCAAGGCTCACAATACCAGCAGGGGCCAGGAAGCTGTGTCCTACAACTAGACTGAGAGACAACTGGCTTGAACTGGAGGCGGGAGGCGGAAGAAGGGAGGGGGAAGAGAATAAAAGTATGACAAATTATTTACGTTCATAAAGATTACTTTGCTGAATTATAGCTTGTCTTTCATTAGCTTTGGTAGATATGTACTATATTATCAGAGTTATAATGCTCTAATTATCTAGATTATGTTGCAATAATGTTGCTGTTCTCTTCTAGAGTTTTAAGTTTACCAGGACACTGCAAATGAATAGATTGTGAATGTTCACATACTTTGATATCATAAGACTTGGGATCTACTGCTAATCCTTCCTCCTGCCTTGCATCTACCCTGTAAAGACAGCTTTATTCGAGCTCTTTTGGATATTTACTCTCATTACACTTCTTTCCAAATATCTGACTTGCATATAAAGCATGTTTAGCAGTTCATGGAGGCAATGAGTCGGTGAGATTTTCTCACACTGCATTTATTTAATCTATCAGTTAATGGCCAATACAAATTATAATGTTTCAATTTCTAAAATTTCAAATTTACCTAGGAAAGTCTCAATTGATATAGGTAAAAAAATAAGGATTAGTTGAAATTGTAAGCCATGACAAGAAAAACTCATTTTTTTAAAGCACTAAAATGCCTAAAAGTTGGTAGTAGACATTTAATTATAAATAAATAAAATTAGTACCTGGTAGTAACCCGTTCAAAAAAAGGAAAACAAAAACCCTTGGAGAACTCTTTTATTCAGAATTATTTCTAAATATAAGATTTGCTAGTTTATCTTTGCTCACTAGAAGTCTTCCAGTATGAGCTTTAACTTGATCTCTATGTTTAAATAAACTCAGACAAAATCTTAGAAATATCCCCAACAGAACCTAACTTCCTACATTAATTTTCGATTTGTCTAAGAATTCTGAAACATTGGTTTAAACAGATTCTGTTAAGTAAATCCACGCCATCTACCTTTCTGACCTATTTTTTTTTAATGAATGCAAGCAACATCCATCATGAGTAACTTGACTTTCTATAAAAGTAACAGTTCATAAAAATCTGTGAAACTACTACTGGGAACAAACAAATTAAACAAATGCCAATGTAATATAATAAAACTGCTGTTGTCCTCCTCTGGTGGAAGAATTGCTTCTTCTTTGGGACTAATACATCTTGCAGAAACAATTTTAAATAATATGTAACATATGGATTCAGCTTTTATTATTATTCTAAAAGAAGACAATTATATTTATGTGATAAACTGTTCAGTGTTGGTAGCATGATGTTTATATTAGTGGCCACTTAAATAATCTCTGACATGCTCCTTTGTGAATCCAGCCCACTTCTCTTGAAATCCCTCTTACAATTTAAGTCCTGTCTCCTTACAGCGACACTCGTGTGCCCTTCACAAGTGTAGCAGAGCTCTACAGGAGGCCAGGGAAGAAACAATTTTTTTGCAGTAGATATGGCCAACCAACACTCATCTCCTCTCCCTTTCCACACATCTTCCGAGTTCTCTCCTATCTCTGAAGAGAAAGTGGGACTTAACCCCAGGCAGTTTAGGTGGAATGAAAGGAAGACAGTCTTTGGGCTTGAGCTTTTGCTCAAGGAGCTATCAAGCTGGTGTTACCTGTGGAAAGTCTGTGAATTGTTGTTTCTTTCTCACCCACTGGCAGACTGGTATGAGATATATTTTACTTTACTTTTAAAGAAGAAGTTTTGGGGAGAAGGGAGAAGCCTAGAGGCATCTGCTGAGTTGCCTTCCACAATTCATCTAAAAATGCTTAAAATAAGCCGAGAATAGTTTGTCTCCACATCTTTCAGTTTGATTGCCCCTTCACCCACATAGTCATTTCTGAAGGAGAGAAATGCATTTCCAAATTGTCACGTGGGCTCACTCATCAGTTTCTGCTGTGTGCTCAGATAACTCCTGTTAAAAAGTGATGGAGTCTGCTCTGCTGCCTTGTGCTTCTATAACGAAATCTCTTACAGGATATCGGTTGGGGTAGTATTTACCAATGCCCCTCCTCATTGTCCCACTGAGTGAGTTGAATAATTCTAATAATCAAAGGCACAGAGTCTGTATCTAGTTTAGAAATGAAACCATGGGTAATTTTCAAATGTGGTGCCTCAATTTTTGATGAACTGTCACAGAAACAGGAATCACCACAATTCAAAAATCCCATCCACTAACAGACAGACATCGGCATCTGTGGATGATTTCTTCTAACCCACTACCCTCAAATTTCCCTCCCTGCCCCCCTAATAAAAACACACCCCTTTGCCTCATGCTTCCAATTTAGTGCAATCATGCCTCTTACTGGCCATTGCCTTGCAGGACACCAGCTGTCAAACACAAAGATGCAAGATACAGGGGTTTGAAATATAAAGCCTTATAATGTAAAAGACATGCGTGTCTTATACCACGTCCAATATTAGACTCAAATAGGACTGCTCAGCTTGCTGAAGCAAGAATTCTACTGCATCATAAACACTTGAAATGAAGGAATGCTAAATGGCAGTTATCACTTTCCAGAGTCTTTAGATACTTAATCTATTCTAATCCAAGGTCTTTCAGAGAAAGACATGGCCCTGTTCCCATCCCTTCAAATCTCCTCCCCACCAGGGAAGTGATTGTGAGAGAAGCTCCAATCCTTGGAAAGTTTTAAGGAATTGTCTTTGAAGAAGATATTTTTGCTCTTCCAAAGATTTGGAGAATGTGAAGTTGAGATAGATGACAGGGGACCCAGAATATGTCATTTTCTGGAGTTGGAGCAGCTACTTTCATTTATAAATAAATTGCATCTTTTCTTTTTGCAATAACTCATTTAAGACACCAAATATGGTTAAACTGTGTTCTAAGGAGTCTGAGTCCAGTTAAGAGAAAGGCTTTTGATTTGTTGAATGGGGTCTGCAGTTTGAGGTGCTGGCAAAAATAGACATTTTTTCTGTTCTTCCATCACCCAATACTCAAGTTTGTCTCTAAAAAATGTTTGATAAATATTTGAATCAGTTTAATGAAGTGAAAAATCGTTTCATCACTTCTGCACTAGTCCTTATGCCAGGTAGTTGTAGCAAAGGTGAGACGCAGTACTTCCCCTTACAGAATTCAGGCTCTCCAAGTGAGAAGGTGGAAATAAATAAGTAAATGAGTAAATAAGTAAATGACTATAGAATACTAAATGCTATGCTAAAAGCATGGATAAATGGAGGAAGGGCAAAGGAGGAAGGAAGGGGTTATCGCTCTGCCTGAAGGATTTAAGGACAGTTTCAAAGAGGTGATGGTTTTGATGATTTCAGCTTGATTTTGAAAAATGAACAAGAGATTTGCATATATTTTGGGGGCTGAAGGGTGGAAGTGTTAATATATTCTGGGAAGGGACTAGAGTGTGTGCAATAATATGTAGTTGTCTGGCAGGTATAGCAAGTTTGAAATCATGAGCACAGCTCTTCTAAAGTGAAATTACAGAATATTGCACCTTGTCTAACAGAGGTTATGGGATATTGGAATAGATGTCGCTTGGTTCCCACATCTTTTGGCTTTTTGGCTAATTGATCAACTATGCTTGAAAACATGGACTCTGTTTAAGCATATCTGTGTTTGAATCTGGTTACCAGCTCTATGCCCTCAGTTAATTTCCTCATTTCATTTTCTCAGTCTCTTCATCTGAAGATGGTAAAGATACTAGTAGCTGTTACATAGAATTATTGTGATGATGAGTAAGATAATGCTAGTCACACACTTAGCACACACAATACCTAGCACATGGTAATAAACATTAGCTATCATTATCACCATCATGATTAAGCATCCATTATGTCACAAGCACTCTTCTGGTCATTTTGAGGGTAAAAAATGTACAATAAGATATAATCCTATCCATGAGGATCTAGATGGTTTTGGTTGGGGAGACAGGGCATAAGTGCATGAATTAGTGTAAAGAGAAAAATTGCACATATTAATTCATGTTACGTACTTATATATGTAATGATACAGGGAACTAAAAAATAGAACAATTCATTTTAAGGCATTAATTATAAAATGTGTATTAAAATAAAATAAAAAAAAAAAACATGTAAAAGGAGGAAGAATAAGGAAATAGGCTAAATTCATCAAAGGAATTTGGAACTTGAGTTGAGTTTTGCAAAATGGGCTCAGCAAGGGAATCTCAGGAAAATGAAAGATCCAGAACATGAAATCTGTTGGGCACCAGCGAGTCATAGAGGTGGAAATAAACACACCATTTTCTGACTGTAATAATTACATTCATTTGCAGAAGCATAAGATTCCTGTTGGTTGTGGGTTGAAAATAATTGGATATAGTCAGCTTCTAGAGAATGTGATGAACTCGAGAAATTTATCTGTCTTTGGTAATCACAGATACAGGAGATCTTTAGTTAAATTTTGTCTTTTCATTTCCTATTTAATTGTAATAGCACAAATCTCTGAAAGAATTGGCATATTGAATACTCTGGATTGAGAAAATTACTTTTACCTATCTATCCTTGGCCCTCTAATTAAGTCACTTCTCAATAAATATGAAATAGAAAAAATTGCATGAGTTTATCCTCTAATTTTAGAATATACCATAAATTTAGTCTGTTGGCCCTGTATTCAGATGATTGAAAATTTAGGCAAGCTTGGAAATAAAAAGCTTTTTCTCAACTCCCAGTTTTTTTCCTTAATAATAATAAAAACAAATACTTAACCAAACAAACAACAACAACAACAACAAATGTTGTTCCAGTGCTGGTAACAGAAGGAGAAGCTCTATGTGGGGAGGGCTGGGAAAAGCTCAGAATCAAAATTTTTGCTGACCTAAAAGTACATTCCTTCCAAATATTTATTGAAAAGAAATCATGATTCATCTTCTGTTTAAAAATTTGCCTTCTAACCCTGGGCTCTCTTGACAGAGTACCTAACTGATTTCCTCCATGTGGGGCATATCCTTTGAGCAGTATTTCTAGAAATAGGGATGGATCTGTGTTGCTCCATTTATTCTTTCTGGTCCAGCTCCCTTATGATCATGAGCACACATTTCTGAGAATGCTGACTTGAATTAAGGGCACAATCTATATCCATGGAATACAATGCATTAAACTGACACACACAGAGACTAGAAGTACGGTGCCCTAACTCAACTAACTAAATACTGACAGTGTTTTCTCAAGGAGAGAAAACCGTGGTAGCTCAAATTCAAATAGATTCAGATTTGCCAAGAGAGTGCCTATGATATAAGTCAGGTACAAGTCCTCTTTTAGCAAACTCGTGTTTGGATTAGTTTCCAACTCAATAACAAATATTAATCTCAACTTTACACACTCTGATTTACCATCCCTGAGAAGTCGATGTACTTAGATGCCTCCTATCACATCTTAAATGCTCTCTTAACTATTCAAATTACACAATTATGCCTAATTATGCAATACATTGTATTTGAATACACAATCATAATACAGTTTTGGCATCATTGTCATCTTATTATGCTGTGGCATTTTGAGTATTTTTGATCAAACGGTATAAATGGAATAGGTTTTGCATACTGAGCATCTTAAAACTCACTTTAAAAAAATTTACTATTAATGCACATTTTCTGTTCAGCTGGAAAAAAATAAGAACTTTGTAGAGTGTATTATGGAATGTTAAATATTAATACTATCTAAAGTTAATGGTATGCCAAAGAAAATGGCTAATAATACATTATACAATTAAATGCCTATCATATTAGCTCATCTCTTAACAAAATAAGATAGATTCAAACAGAACGGTTCTGATTTGTAGTTCTTTAGCAAGGATTACCCATGTGTAAAAGCTAAATTATTTATTCAATTTTTAAACTGCTGGATACATCAGTTTGCAATTATTTGCATTATATTTGAATGCTTTGTCATGTGTCCCTGATACAACAAAAACAGTTTTCTCTTCTTATATGAAAGCATCTTCTGCACAGATGCCACTAACAATGAATAAAAACATCAACCAAAAAGCACCTTCCCTGTATGTACAGAGAGTCATTGGGGATTTCTGGACACCCTGGAATCACCAAAGGTCTCAGTACTACTCTGACAGATCCTTTGCCTGATTGCATTAGTTACCATGCCCTAACTCAGTTTACAGGTTCTCAGGTACTTAGTTCTACATCATGACTCTGACCCTCCCAATAATTACCTTCACCTGTTCAAGGTCAAGTCTATCCTATTTCATACTCGATATTGTAATTTTATATGTCTTGGTGCATAGGTGCTTGCATACCACTGTGTGCTTGGCTTCAAGGATAGCTTTTCTTTTCTTTTCAATGCTGGTAGCCCAAAATACCTCGAAAGCACATGGGTTTTGCTCCTAAAGCATTTAAAAGGTTATATGTTAATGAATGCTGAGGAGATGTGAGAGCCCATCCTGTGCCTGAGCAAGCTAACCAACTTAACCAGGATGCAATTTCCCCTCTCTGGAACCTATCAATTACAGCAAAGTTCATGTATATCATCTCCCAAAGCAATTAAATTATTACATATTTTTAAAAAGCCCCCAAACCCTGTGAAATTAATTTACCTAGACAGTTTTAAGCATATTTGAGAATTTCTTAAAAGTAAGAGCATTGCTTGAGTGATACCTGACTCCTCTTTTACACACCAACCTCCATGGCATGACATTCATTGTCTTCAGTGGAAGAGCACATTTAATCATTGTGGAGAGCATATTACTGCTGGACATTGTGTAGCAAGTTTTCTAGGGGGAGCATCCTCCTCCTTGATCCTCCTTTCTAGGGGGAGCATCCTCCTCCTGGATGAGACTTTACGTCTACTCTCAAGTATGGAGCATGTGACCTTTGTCTAAGCCAATCAGCCCATTCCATTTCTTTAGTCACAGTAGTTGATTCAGGGATATTGGTTAACGACCCAATTTTGGTCATTAGTAGTCAAGCCTGCTGGGAAAGGAGATTCCTGATGAACAAGCAGCAAGGACCATGTGGATCCAGAGATACTGTAGCCGTTTTATGACCATGTGAAACCTGAGAATGAAGATAATAGGGAGGAGAGCAGAGCTGAGAGATCAAGAGAAACTAAGTCCTGAAGCTGTTTGCCCAGAATTTAGTCATGCTTGAATCTTGATTATTTTCTGAACTTCCCAGTTACATGGAAGAAAGATTTTTGTTTGCTTGTTTAAGACAGTTTGAACTGGTTGTATGTCTCTTGAAATCAAGAGTCCTAACTGATTCACTTGTACTTTTCATGTACTATTTTGTTTCCTTAACGGTGCTGAGTTTTTCAGCTGCCACATTCTCATATATTGAAAGATCAAGTATGTCAATAAATAAAAAAGTCAACATTTCATTATAGTCCTCAGTAAATGGGACTATATTTTAGCTGATATAAAGAATGGGTTGATAGCATATTAAAAGTCAAGAGACAAATTGAATATTGAGATATTGTATAGATGTCAGGTATCATTTATTTTTTCAGGGTCTGTCCAAAAATGTGTCTTTATGAAAATAAGCCCAAACTAAGTGAAAGTAAAATGGGAAGGCTGTGGTTAGACATATTACTTTAGTTTTTCTCTATTTCAGGTGACTTGTTTTTATCTCTAAATAAAAGCAAGGGGGGGTTATTTCTATCCACAGTTAGATGATAGATTTATAGACAGAAAGTCAATATATATAGCAGTCATCAGTTGAAGTCATTAACTAGGATGGACCATTTCTTATAGGGGAGATTATTTTTGGACTTCCTGTCGTTCCAATGGGAATCAACTCAATATATGGCTGCCATAACGAACAAGAGTCAACCCAACTTGTCTGGTCTTACTTTACACCAAGGGAGGAATTTAGTTAGTGGAAATACCTGTGCTAATCTTGATAAAATTGTTAAGTAAAATATGGCTTTTTCATCTAACTCATTATTAGAGTTAAGGTGTTTTTTGTTTGTCTTTTCTCTTAAGCTTCCTTGGACTTTTCCTGTGTACTTCATTCCTTATTATATACTCCTCCCCTCTTCTGTCTCTTCCAAAATATCCTGTTCTTTGCTGTATTCCCTTATAAGTGTGCTGGGTTACATGCTATCCTGCCTGAGACAGTTTTGTGTTTATGACATTTCCTTAATGCGTAAACCTCATGTGATATTTACATTCCAATAGTCAAATTTTATTAATCCAATACTATAATCTACAAAAATAAAATATGTGACATGCATATTGAGGATCTTATTTTAAAAAAAATAATGCCTATGCCATACATCTCTAATAGATTATGGAACTTGCTGTCTTATTTAGGAATATGCTTCAGTATCTTTCTTAACACAGTAATCTAATCAGCCACTAATAATCAACTGTACTTAGTAAAAGAGGTGAAATTATTTGCCTTCCTGCCTTAGCCATATTAATGGATTTTCTAATTGTGGCATTTCGGGCACAGTGAAATGATGGGTGAGAAATTATTTTGTATATAAAGAATTTCCTTCATTGGCACATAAGCATCCACCTACACTGCTGTCAAATCAGGTTAGTCCATGAGTACTTTAAAGATAGTTTAAAAAGTGATATAGATTTGGGTGTTACTGAACAGTGCTTTTTATATAGTTATTTGAATATGGATGTATTCAGTGACCTAAGTGAGTTTATATTCCACCTCCTCCAGTTTAGATTATTTATAAGATAATTCATTGTCAAAATAACACATTCCATCTAGAGAAGGCTAAATCAAGTACTACAGTCCCTGCTTCCTTTTCCTTTCCCCTTGCCCTCAGAATAAGACTATTCATATGGAAAACAAAATACAGGCATTTTTAGACCAGTATCATCTCTTATTTACTTCACAAAGCAGAATACAATATAGGTTGCTGTAAAATACAAATGAACTGTAATCCTCATCAGGTTTGGAAATAATGGATTCAGGCTAACATTTCCAAAAGAAATATGAAGGCAGTATTCTAAATTTCCTATTCTTTCCCAAATGAGTTTGCACAAAATGTGTCGCTAAGAAGAGTAATGTGCCCATCACACAGTGAAATTTCCCACTTGCAAAATGAAAATGAAAAGTCTGCATTTTAGGATGGCGTATTTAAACACGTGCACCATGCTGTTTGTACAGTAGGGAAAAAAAAGCTCCCCCTACTGGAGCATAAAAAGCCTCTTCGCTTTCCTGCACCCCATGGCTCCATCAGATGCAGGAAGGCACAGCAACATATAGTCTTCCCATTATCCCTCACAGAATCCTGGTTCTCTCATCAAAACATTGCAGTTTCCTCATTTCAGTTAATTAAAGGACAGCTGGACATTTCGTTATTGCACCAGTCTCAGCTCTGTCTAGTTGAAATGGAGCATGGAAAGGTCTTGATCCCAAAGACACTTTCATCCGAGATGAGTAGCTTTAAAAGTCATGCCTCTTATCATGAAAGTTGAAAAAAAAATTTTTTTTGTACATATGGGTGGTTGCGTATGGTTTTTACAATATAGAAATATATATATATATGCATATATATTTATATATAGAGTGAAACTCAGCATAGAAGAATTTATATATGTATATGTGTGTATATACATATAACATATATGTATATATTATATATATATAGAGAGAACATTTAAACACACATATGTATACACTTTAAAGATTATTTCTTGTGTGTGTGAGAGAGAGAGAGAGAGAGAGAGAGAGAGAGAGAGAGACCGTGTGTGTAGGAAGGAATGAAAAAAAGAATCACATGATTGGTGAATTGTTATTAATGGTTGGATATTAGCATTTATTGACAAATCTCTAGATATATGAATATATATATGTACACACACACACACACATATATATATATATATATATATATATATATATGTATGTATGTATGTATTTACTGTGAAAGCATAAAAAGCTAATGTAAATTTGAAAGGTTTGGAGGTTTAGAAGCACAGCAAAACTAAAGATAAAAACAATTTCTGCCATGACAATATATGAGGTAACATGTTTTATCAAGTGGTCAAAAGGGTCTATACTGAAAAGGATTCTAACGAAAATTTTTCTCAAAACATATTCCAACCTTTCATAGTTGAATCTCTTACTGTCTACAGAAGCACATCTACAGTTAACCAAAGTTAAAGATATTTCTACCAATTCCAGTAGGATGGGTGCATGGCCGAGGGGGACATGAGGCATGTTTCCCATATGTTTTCACAGTTTTAGTGTTACTGACATGAGATAATTTGGGGACATTCCCCTCTCCTTATGATTGGGTGGCCAGCCTTTATCTATAGAGAGACAACAGATAATTGGAACAATTCTTGCCTTTGGAATGGGTTCAATTATAGTTCACCATTTTCAAGATGAGGTTCATGTTTTCATTCTTTTTCTTTTTTGATATAAAACCTGGGATTGCGGCTCCTTCATTATCAGCAAATAAATAACATACTCTAACACTCTCTCCCTAAAGCAGCTTTAGACTCTCAACAATAAAGCAGGTCTCTGGGCCTTAGGCAATTGAAACTTGGTAGGCAAGGTTCCCACTTCATAAAAATCCAAGGCATTGCTCTCATTGCTTTGAAAACCATACTGATTGGACTTTTGACCAGATGATTCCAAACTCGAGGGGGTGTGTGAGTGTGAGGGGAGTACTGATGTTCTTAGCTACGGAAGCGGAGATTGTGCATAGACGTTCTTTGCCCCTTTTCCTTTCTCCTTTAATAGGTTCAGGTACAACTATTTTCAGAAAAAGGTGTTTGGATATGGCCATATAGTCTACAAACCATCTCGGTTAGACTCTCCACTGTTTATGCATATTTTAAGTAAATAACGTAGTCACAAATGAAAAATAATCCAGACTTTTTTTCTCTCTCCTCTAAATCCTGATTTATGAGAAATACAATAAAAAAAGATGCAACTTTTTCTAGAAGTGGACAAAATGTGATTAGGAGCAACAGGAAATGGGGGAAATAGATAAATCAGATTTGTTACTCCTTTCCAAAACTAGAACTGGGTTTACCTCTTATACAGGAAGAGTGTACCTCTAAACCCACTATACTAGGTATGTTGAAACACATAAAATTTCCAATTACTGCTTCAGAATTTATGGTGCACATATGGAAAATAATACTTGTAAAACAGAAAGGGGTTTGTGCCTTGTGCTGTCAATACTGTGAAGGATGGGGTGATTATAAAGCAAATTAACAATACTTTTAAATGTGCATTCACTTATCTTTCCAATTAAATCCTTGTTAAACAACTGCACAGACAGTAATGGCGCTTCTGCAAAGCACTGATCAAGACAGTTTTATTGTAATTTTTACTCTGTAACAATTAATCAAGTAGGCATTTTCTTTATTATTAAATTATTTAGTTAATAAATATTCTCAGTTGGCTAACATATTTGTAGTTTACATTTTATTTTTGATTTCCCTACCGTGGAACATATTTGGGAGTATTTCCATTTTCAAGCAGAGGGACCATTAAAAGATGTGATTTTACAAATTTCTTTTCTCTAGAAGAATAACTGTGAACAAGAGAAGTCCTTGAAACTTTTAAACCATTCAAATACCCTATTTCAAGCATTTTATTTTTGTAAGGAATGCAAACACATTGCTTTTAGCAGATAAGAAATGGGAGGTTTTGCTTTAAGGCATCTTTCTGTTGGGGTAAGCATTAAAATTAGCATTTTAAAAGTTCATTAATACCAGTTACAGACTTTTGAGTCAGGAAACTTCATTGCAGTTAACATTTCCTTTTCCTAGTCCAGTGAAATGAAGAATACCTGAATATTACTTATTTTATAAAAGCACAAGGTGGTATGAATCAGGAAACAAATACAAAGATATCTAGAAGTAATTATTTTCATTTTTGAATTTCCATTTTTGTAATTTGGAGATGTGAATATATTTAGCTAGTATATTTCACTTTTAAAATGCTTTCTATTTGGTCTATTGTGTTTCAGTTGTATTTTGTATATTTCTAAAAATTTTTAATTAGGAGAAATTCCTAAGAAACTAGATTAGTTGTGAGGGCCGTGATCTGGCTTTAGGATTCAGGGGGTTTATATTGACTCAGAAGTAAGAGTAAACATGTGAGAGAGACAACATTTTCTTGAGTCATAAGAAGAAAATCTGAGGCAAGGCTGGCTTTATAGTTATCTAAGTGGTGTGATGTGAGGTTAATCAACATTTCTTGTTGAAAATGCCCTAAGTGGAAACTTGATCTGCTCACCATCAGCCTGATTAGCAGAGGCCCGATACGTTGTGCCTCCCTGGAGGAGCAGAGAGCCTGAACTAGTTAGTACACTCAGATGAACAGATTGTCACCTTGGAAAGATTGAGCAGACACTTAGGAGACGGGGATGATACAGTTTAGCAGAAGGTAAGGGAAAAGGGAGAGGCAGAGAAGGAATGGAGAAGATGGGTGCTTTCAGTATGACTGTGGAGAAAGTGGGTTCATTAAGACACAACATCTTGGAGGTGTCAGGAGTGAAGGCAAGGTGACCTGAAGGCCCCAAAGGCACACTGGCCCCTCTATGCTTTAATTGATGATTGATCCCAGTTTCAAGTCAGGTAGATCGCTGGAGGTAGACGTGTAATGTTGACGCCAAGGCATACCCTTCTCCTGGCTAAGTACTTGGTAAGCAGAAATAAGAGGTTCTGGCAGGTGCAGCTTTATTGAGGGCCTATAAGATATTTGGGACTTGATGGGCATAATGGGGAATCCACAGGTAACTACGGAGAACATCTCATCTTCCAGCATCCAACAGTCAGTACGGGAAAAAAGATGTGATGTGAAATAGACTAAAACTAGTGCTGAACTACAGCTACAAAATGCTGTGGGAACACAGTGAAAAAAAAAGCTAATTCCTGTTGAGATTCATTTCAGGAATTATGAGATTTGCCTTAAAAAGGGGAGTTT
The DNA here is from genome assembly GCF_036562045.2 of Rhinolophus sinicus. Taxonomy (NCBI): domain Eukaryota; kingdom Metazoa; phylum Chordata; class Mammalia; order Chiroptera; family Rhinolophidae; genus Rhinolophus; species Rhinolophus sinicus. The sequence continues at coordinate 134,217,207 of NC_133751.1, read as the reverse complement.
ATCAGTCAGTAAAACCAGGAATGGTGTGTGTCTTGCTCAGAAAGAGAAATCCACTGCTCCTTCCACTGGAACAAATCAAATAATAGTATACATATGTACTCCCACCCCTGGCTAAGGGGACATTGGATTCCAACATCCTGAGTAGAGAAAGGTGAGTGAATCTTTATGGTTGTACGAATATGAAAGAGACAGACTAACAAGAAGGGAGAGCAGGATACTCACTAAGGAAAAATGTAGCAGGGGGTGAGGAGGCCACAAAGACAATCAGAAGAAATGTAAAAGATGAGGAGATGGTGAAACAGCAAGAAAGACTGATATTTAAGCAAAATCATTCCAATGGGCCTTTTAGAATCTCATAGACATTATGTTAAGTAGACTATTGGACACCCTGCTTGCCCAAGAGAGCGATCAGGCATTACACAACCATAACTGGGCTTTAAATCCAGCATGTCCCTAAATTACCAGGAGACACATAGTGCCTTTTTGAAACATCAGATGAATGAACAAATGCAACTTTTGGCAATTCATTTAACCTCATAGGAACTTCTGTTCATCTATGAAGTGGATAGCTTTCTTATAAAGATCTAGTGAGACAACATTTAAAAGTGCTTCAGAAAACTCAAGTACCGACATTCTCTTGGCATGTTGGAAGGAGTAAACTCCATTCTCTTAAAGAGGATTTACGTAATCCTTTAAAACAAAACATATCTCTTTTCTTATTTACAAAGAAATATGTGTTCATTGTAGGAAATTAGGGAACAGTTTGGAAAAAAAGAAGCCAATAAAAATCACCAGTACATAGTCTTAACATTTTATGCATTTCTTACCATTGTTTCTGGAACAGAGTTCAGCAATACGCAGGGAAATAGTCCATTTTGAGACTGATTCCTAGCACGTGCAAAACACCTTACTTTCTTTTTTAAAGGAAGTGGCCCAACCCTGGATCTAGTCAATAAGTTAATTAAAATGTGTAGAGATTCTATCAAGTGCAAGACATTCTTCGAGGTGAAGTAGGACAGATGGACTTGAAAGATATGAGCTCTGCTCTTAAGAAGTGTTCAGTGTGTTAAGGAGATAAGATATGCATATAATTTTTGCTAATGATATATGACAACATATACGGTATGAGATTATTGTGTATTGAGTAGATGAAACTGCACGCATAGGATTTTAAAGCAGCAGCAATTCCTATGGGTTGGGGTGGTCCAGGGAAACTCTGAGTTATTTTAAATAATCCAAAGAGGACATGAGATTAGCCCTTTATCAAATATTCTTTACTGCAAAAAGCCATGTACCTCATTATAGATAATAGATGTCTCCATTGGGGTGGTTGTGAGGAACACAGTTCCATATAACTTCCATTTCTATATGGTGTAGCATTTTCCAGTGTAACAGGTTCATTATCACATGTGACTGACTCATCTCATGAGGACAGAAAGTCTTGATTTAAAGATAAAAAAATTGCCCTGGGAGGATTAAGTGACTTGAGCAAGAAGACACAGCTAGTAGGAGGTGATATGGAAATTGACTCAGGTTTTATAACTCTTGGGCCAGTGTTGTCATTCCCTCTTATTGCCTAAAGGAAGTGGTTCAGAGGACACATGGAAAATAAGACAAACTAGAATATGGAGTTTACTTCATATAAATCAGTCACTGTTATTATTTCTTGTCTGAACTACTGTAACAACCACCTAACTGTTCCTCTGTTTCTATTCCTGCCCTCTACAATTTATTTTTCCCATAACAGACACAGTGATTAAAAAATAATATCAGATGATTTCCTGATTACCATCCCCTTCCACCACAGTGACCTAGAATGACAGATAAGACTTCTTATCGTGATTTGTAAGTGCCTGGCTGTGCTGGCTTTGCCCACCTGTCACCTCTGTGTCCTGAGCTCATACAAGCCCTCATTCTCTGTGGCCAGTTTCCCTCTGCCTGCTCTGCTCTCCCTCCATATCTTTGCATGTCTCTCTCCTTCTTATCAGATGGCTCCTCCTCAAAGAGAGCTTCCCAGATCATCCAATCTAGGACCTTCTCTCTTATTCCCATCAATTATTCTCTGTCATGTCACCATACCTTGATTCTTGGCATGACCCGTAAGCATCTCATGTATTTACTTATTATCTATCTCTTGACACCAAAATGAACATGCCACCACAGCCTGATTCCCCTAGGCTTCCCCCAGTACCTAGAAGAAAGCCTGGCTCATAAAAGGCTTCCACAAATATTTTTAAATGATGAAATCCCCACTTGAAGTTTTCCTCAGGAAGATTAAAGCCTTATTTTATTCTTTAAACTAATTTTCCTCTTTTCTTGATTCTTTTCATATGCTCTGCAGTTTGTATTACTTTATTTTAGCCATGGCAAGACCAAGACCATCACCTGAAGTGTGAGCCAGAGGTGTCCTGACTGTGGTCTTAGGACCACCGTAGTTGGGAATCATCCACTGCTTAGGTTGCCTTTCTGGTCTAACAGGACAGGCTGTTAGGGCTGGCTCTGGTCTTCCAGTGTGGCAGCTGCTTCCTCTTTTCACCACGTCTTTCCTATGTGGTCAATGTTAGACACTCCAATTGTGACATCAGGCAGAGGTGGGAGGTGGGAGGTGGGGAGAAGTATATAGTTCGCTGGACTGGTTGGACAGATACTGTCAAATTTCAAAGATTTTCTTTCTTGGGGTTGCACTTCTTTCTTCCTGGTCCTAAACACTAAAGGTTAACTTTCGATCAGGACCTAATTATCACTGGTAGTCCTACATTATTCGTTAATTTATTTATTGAATTCATTTATATTCGACATATATGAGTATTTGTTTGAAGGCTATTATGTGCCAGGTAGGATAAACTGAGGCCACTTCGGTGATCAAAACAGGCAAGGTCTTGATCATAGGGAGGAAGGCAGGCACTGAAGCAACAAATAAAGAAACAAGTCAGTTTCAGGTAGGATGTGTTCTGAAGAAAACACGATATTGGGATGGAGAGTGGCTGGTTAGGTAAGGTGGAGTCACGTTCCAGATGTGTTAGTCAAGGACGTCCTTGCTAAGACGGTGACTTCAACGTTGAGAAGAGTGTCTTATGTGGGTCTGAAGGAAGCACATTTTGGGTAGATTGGAACAAAAGCCAAAGCCTTGCGAAGGTAATGAGCTTGATGTGTCTGAGGAAGACAGGAGGCCACGGTGGGTGGAAAACAATGAGATGAGCATGAGGTACATGATGAGATCAGAGAGATAGGAAGGAAGAAGAACCTGTGGGACCTACAGATCCTGGTATTTTTTTCAATAATTTATATTTAATACGTCACCAGTCTTCTTGGTTATTGGGTTGGAATATCCATGGAAACACAGGCTCTATCAATGATAATGCCATTTGTTGTACCCCCTGTTGTGTTTGCAGCATCCTGGTACATAGTACGAGCTTTTTAGGCGTCTGTCAATGAATGAATGTGGTAAAAGCCAAAAGCTTACTTTCTGAAGCTCACCTCTCAGTTCCATATTGTCCTCCATGTGTTGCGACCCTCAGAGAGAATGAAAGCTGACAGGGATACCTGCCACTTCTTCTCCAGTGGGTCCGTGTAAAGAAAATGGGTTTTGAAGTCTGCATGACTCAAAAGTCATCATATTTTTGTTTGAGCATTGCTTCAGCCCCTATATTTGTAAACCTTGGACACTTATCTTCAGAGTATACATGGGGACTTGAGAAAAATTTTCCCGACCTTGCACCTATTACATTTCCTTTTAAGAAGCAGCTTTGAGGTGACAAGAATACCTTTTTTCCCCTATGGCACTTTTTTTAAGGAAATGCTACTAAACTACATGGAACACTTGGAAAAGACGTGCTATATAAATATATGTGAGTCACTGCACTGAAGCTGTAATTACCAGCAACAAGGACTTCCTGTGCATAAACAAAAACAAAAGCAGACGTTCAAATTCAATGCATGGGGTTAAGAAGAGCAATGTTGCTTCATAACTATTTATACATTTTTGCTTTTCTCTCTACTGTCATTCCAACATTTTGGAAGCCAGGTTATGCCACTCCTCCCAGCATCTTCCCTGACTTGGCCAATTGCTAATAACGTACTTTGTTGAGGAAGAGTCAGTCATCTTTCCTCAAGCTTTGTCTTATCAAAGCAGAGAATGGGGATATAGGATTCTCTACTCTTCATTTCTGTCAAATTTCTTTAATCTAAAATTTAGTACTAAATTATAGGCGTGTTGGGGAAAATATAAGGTAAAATATAATTTTAATTTTCTTTACTGAGACACCAAGAAATGGCACCTAACACAATGTACCGATGACACCATTTGATACAGAGTGTTGGTTTGTATATCATTCTTTTAATTTATTTTGTAGGAACAAATCTTTATTTAGTTCCTACAGAGTCTTGGGCTCTTTTCTATATTGGGGATACAAAGATGAACCAAACTTCCTACTCTTGATGAAGTCAAAGGAAGTTAGGGTTTATTTATTAAAAGCACACTTTTAAATGAGGTTTTCTCTTATAGAAAGGTCACACACACAGGAGAATAAGTGGTTTTGATTCTTTGATGTTAAAAAGAAGAAAATGTCTCTCCACCCCCTCCCCCATGGTAAATTGAACCCAGCCACTAGCAATCTATTTTTTAGAGTAAATTTAAAATGAGTTCACTGTCTGGCTTCAGAACATATTAAAATTGTGGCCTTAGAAAAGTTACTTAATCTTTCTGAGCCATGATTTTCTTGTGTTGAAAACTTTTATGAGGGTTAGAGATAATTAGCTTCGTATACCTGCCATGTAGTAGATTCTCAATTAAATGCTAGCTATCATTAGCATCGATATTATTTTGTTACACTTTAAAATATTATTTACTCCTTAGTCTTGGTAGTATATTTTCAGGCAAAACATATTTCTTTTTCATTTATTCCAGAATCTACAGCATTGGAAAGGATTGCGTTGTGAAAAATATGTCAGTAATTTTAATCATACTAATAACATACATGTTACATCCATGGCATTTTAGAGTTATATTCCAAATAATGACTTTAGTGCTCATAAAAGTGAACATTATTATATCAATCAATAGTCAAAGAAAAAAAGACCTTGCGTTATTAGAAAACTGGTTAACAAAATAGGGGTTCATAGTTTATTTCTGCTTTCCTCAAACATAAACTCCATTTGTCTTATGGCTTATAGGTCATAGTTCTACTAGATAGCCAGGATAAAACTAGCTGGATACTGTGGAGGGGTTCCCCAAACTGGCTATGCTCTTGACTCAAGTAAGGATTATTTCTTGTAAAATACACAATTACAGTTCCTACCCCAGAGTTTTTACATCAGAGTTTCTATGACTGGACTCCAAAATCTTAATTTTTGAAGAGTGCCACTACTTGATTCCCATGGCAGACAGACTTCAAAATAACCCCTGATTATCCCCTCCTCTTTGGGTTTTTGCTTTGTGTAATCTCCTCCTCTAAGGTATGGATAGGAACTGTGACTGCCTTCTAACCATCAGAATGCACAAAAGGTGGTGGGATATAGCCTTCGTGATTATCTTATATAAGATTATAACTTCTGCCTTAGCTACTAGTCTCTCCTGCGCTGCTTTGATGAAACCAGCTACAGTATTGTGAGATGACCTATGGAGAGGCCAACAGCAGTCATGTGGAGACCTAAGTCCAAAACCCACAAGAACTAAATCCTGCTAACAATCATGAGTTTGGAAGCAGACCTTCTCCTACTCGGGCTTCCAGATGGGGATCCATCCCTGACAGACACCTTAATTATAGCCTTACAGAGGATTCAACTAATCCATGTCCACACTTCTGACCCACAAAAACTGGGAGACAATCAACATGTGTTGCTATAAGGCACTAAGTTGGTAGTAACGTTGTTATGCGGTAGTAGATAACCAGTACAATTCTGAAATGTAATCAGGGTTTCCCAGAGCTATAGAGCATAGAGCAGGAGTAAGCTTGGTGTGTTTCCCCACAATTTTAAATAACTACTCATTAATTCTGATGATGACAAGGATGATTTATAATGATGATGGCTTTTGTAAGTATCCTTGGGGGTTTCCTTGGGCATTGGCAGTTGCATAATCTGAGTGATTTAATTTCTGGACTCAATGGCCAAATCTACATGGAAAAGCCACAACTGAATTAGGACCTAGAATTTCAGTAGACCTCACTCGCCCTTTCAAGCGATCATGGGACTATTCTTTTGGAATGTGAAATCTCCCAAAAGCCAGCTGATAAGACAAAACTAAATTTCTCTTTTGTGTCTAGGAACCCAGAAGTCCTATGAATTTGGCTAGTAATGAGATGAATCATTGCATAGTAGGGAGTCTCCAAAGCTTTCCTAGATTTGCTTTTTCTTCCTAGAAAAAGAATCTTATTATCATTAAAGAACATTCAGTCATATGGAAACCAAAAAACATACTTGATTATTAATATTTAGTATCATGTTTCTACGAAGTAAACTAAGAAATATTGACCGGATTTCATCTAACTACTTGTCATCTGAATTAAAGTTAATACTAAATATCACTTAGCTGATTCAGAGTTTTTAAAGTCCTCATGTTTTCATTATTATTTCAATTTTGGAAAAGAGGAATCTGTGATTCAAAGAGGTTAAATTAGTTTGTATTAGATTAACAAATAGCTCAGAATCAAGATAAGGAGGCAGTTCCATTGATTCTTATCCTGTTTTCTGTCCCCATTAGATGATCTCTGCCTTTAATTGTTTTACCACAGCATTCGGTCAGGTCTTATTGCATGGTATGCAATGAATTAGAACATACAATTTATAATAAATGTGTGGTATAATTTTGCTTTAAAACAGGTAGCCAGAATTTGTGTACTTTGGAGACTAGACGTATTTATGAAGTTATTAGAACATTGTGTAAAAACTTAAAATTATATAAATGTGTATGAATGTGAAGAGCTGATTATTTTGATCTCCGTGTTCAGCATTATTGACTAATGAGAATACATTTCTTTACGCAGCTAGAAAGCAATACAAGTTTTGCCATCAGTAGTCTTTGAGCTCCCCGGCTCAATGTAGCTGAAAAATGAGATCTAAGAAAATTTTCAAAGCCCTGAACGATGTTAGAGTCTGGCCCTTTTATGATCAAGTGATCTTTTCAGCTTTAATGGGAAAAATAAATCATTGTTAAAAGATAATCTTGTCACACGGAAGCCAGAAAGGTACAATATCCATGATTCGACTTACCAAAAAACCACTCTGCGGAATCGGATAAAAAGCAAATAACACATTTTGTTTTGTTGTTGCTATGGTTGATGGTGAGAGTAAAGTAGGCTTAAGGAAATACCTCATTTTAAAAATAATAAGAGGGCAATATAAATACACTTAATAGAAAAATGACTGGACTTGATACGCGGGCTACTTTATGAGAACAGAAGTAGAAGTTTTGAAATCCTTTTCCAGATCTTTTTCTGTTTCATCCGATGCTTATTTCATGATGAAACTGCCAATTGTACACATCTTTCTGTCTTTCCTCTTTTATTCAATTTTTGATGCTGTAAATAATATGAAAAGCACAGGGATAGCTACTAAAGTTAATGCTTTGCCTTACTTTGTGGCATGAATCTATATAAAAGTAGTTTAGATAAGGTTGGTAACACAAAGTTGTTTCTCTAATAGTTTATTTTTGATGGAGCTTATTCTTAGCATGTTCAAAATAACTGAATTCATTTCTTTAAGCCAATATTTAATGTTGATTATTATGCCAATAAGATCTGGGAGAATAAAAATATGCAAAGTACAAGACTATAAACTAATGGGGGAAAAAAACCCTCTTTCATTTTAAAACAACACACACAATCATATGCACACACACACATACACACACCCACACACCCAATTAAGATTCTTGGCCATGTAGACTTATGGCATTTATATATTTTGTTCCTCCTGGTGTGAAAAAGTGAAGGAGGGTGTTCCTAGAATCTTCCTTTATTTTTTTTTCTATATAGAGAAAACACATCTAAAATCGTGGTAAGAAGCCATTTCTTCAAGTTTAGAGAAATGGTTAGAGGAATATTTGTTATTGTGTACTAAGGACCACCAGTCTGGAATATTCTCAGTCAGCTCTTCCTGCAATGCTTCATGGATCCCCCACTGGCTCAAGGGCTTGAGAAAATATAGTTGATATTTTCTAAAAATTAGCATGGCAGTCTTTCTTGTCCCCTTTTTAAAGGGTTTAAGAGAATGTCCAAGTAATACGACAAGAGTCTGAACAGAATTTAGAGTTGGGGCAATAGCCTGGATGCACAGCTCAAACCAGAGTGCTGAGATTCAGCCTGGTGGGATTTCCAACACCCATTGTCAAAAGTTCTCAAGACAGTTATGTGGCATCCTCCATGATGAAGTCTGTCCTTTGCAAAAGTACCCTCACAGAAGAAAAGCATCAGGTTAGAGATCATTCTGAAAAATCAACTCAGGGTCACAGGCTGATGACAGGTTGACATCTAAGACCATTGACCATCTTTCTTTGGGTGATCCCTTCTAGAACAGAAGAGTTTCATAAGCAAAATGTCACTGACAGCTGTCTCCAAATACAACAAACAAGGCAGAGCACTGCTTGCTAATGCAACGACAGCCCTGTAAATCGAGAATCCTGGATGCCTTTCCTAAAGGCTGCAATGGAATGTTATTGTCCTAAAGCAGTATCTTGGTCTAAACATAGATATATCAGGACCTACAGAGAATGGCCATGCCAGGCTCATCCATAACTGCAATGTTTGGTGTTTTCCCAGGCATCGCTCTTTCTTGAATAGTGTTAGCCAGACTCCTAGGATATTGCTTGTCACTTATGAATACCAGAAAGCAGGTGTAAACAGAAAGTCACTAACAAGTGCATGTAGCACAAAAGAACTGATCTCCACTTTTATAAGGAGGTAATCTACAATTAATAAATGGAAAGTGCCAAATCACGGTGGTGGTTTTCAGCATAGGCTCTGAGTCCAAGAGACCTGGGAGCTAGCTCCCTCACTTGCTGTATGACCTTTGGATATTATTTAACATCCCTGAGCCTCAGTTTCCTCATCTTTAAAATGGGAACAACAATAGTACCTATTCTATGGGATGGTAGAAAGGATTACATTATATAAGTAAAGGACTTAGTACAGTGCTGCCACATAATAAATTATGAAAATGTTAGCTACCTTTATAATTATTATTATTATTATCACATTACTAGTTATAATTAGGAAATGCTTTTCAAAAGTGATCAATTTGAATTTAACTCATATGCCATCTTATCTGTAAGTATAATAAGGGTATCCAGTTCCTACTGATTTAGTGAGTCAAACAGAAAACCAAAGCAAATTGAATCATTCAACTGGTGTATTTAGAATTGCTGATGATAATAGCACTCAAGAAAGTTAGTGAAATACATAAATTGCAACTAAACTGTTCTGGAAAATCAGTTTTTATTTGTCTAGCCTAATGGTGGGTAGGGCTTATTCATTTTAAACATGTATATTTAGAGCTTTCTAAAAAGGAAACCTTGTGGAATGTGGGCATGAAGGAGATAAAAGGTGTTAAAACAAAGAGGGTATGCCAAAATAATTTATGTTCCACTTTTGAAGAATTCATTGCATTTACATATCGCTTTATACTTTTTATGGAATTATCACCACCATACTGCCACTTTATTTCATTGCGTGTGTGCACACACACCCACGCTCTCACACACGTACACACACAGAGGAGAGACCATAATATCACATTCAGCCTCTCTGTACCCAGCACTGATTCTCTTCTATGTCAGTTCTGCTGTCAGAGAGCAGGGTGTAGATGGAGGGGAAAGTACGGTGTTCGCACCAAGGTTACGGGTGCATTTCAGAAATTTCATTCAAAGGATAACCTGATTAGAAAAATTTGAGAGGGGTCAGTCAGTATATGCATTTCTTTCATTATCTAATTCAAAGAACTCCACAGTACAACTTGGAGAAAACCACCAGAATCAAAGGTCCTAACGTAGCATAATTTGTGTTGAGTATGTTGCATTCTGACAGTGCTATAAAGCAGGAAGACAGTTTACTGACAATTCTGTGCTACCAGATACCAACTCAGGCCTCTGTCCAGCTTTACGTTGTCAACTCTCATGGAAACATGAGCAGTTACAGCCTCAGAGGACGCTAAAGTTTGGATTGCAAAAGACGCGATGGACAGATTTCATATTTTCATTGCAGGTTTTTTTTCCTTTTCAAACTGCTGAGCATAATTTTTTTAAGGCAGGAAATGCAACTAGTGTTTGTTTCTACCATGGCTTCTGTTTTGAGATTTCTTCTTTGTAGAAGAAATGTGTTGCCCAGCTGTCTAGAATTCCAATCAGGATATGGTTTCAGTATGAAATATATTACAAGCGTGATTTTAGCTGGTTATAAACAGGAATGAAAATGAGGCCGGGACTATTTTATCCAATTTTTACTCACAGAGGGGGTGCTCTGGGTCAGTCTAATGGGGCAATATGAGTAAATGAGGTAAAGTTTAGTTCTTTTTCTTGTCCAGGAAGGAGAGTAATTGTGAAAGGCAAAAGTTCACATTAGTGAGCAAGCAAAACTGTGGAGATTCTCAGTTATAGAGATTCTCAGAAATAAGAGTCATGTGGCTACTACTCAAAGGTACTGTAGTAAACACTTAAAAGAACGGTTAACCCGATTTGAACTGCTGGAAAGTCTAGTGTTTCTCAATAATACTACTTCTGTATGCAACACACACACACACACACACACACACACACACACACACACACACGTTATTCAATAAATGTTAACTAATAATTCCTTCTGTGGAGATCCAAGGCTACTACTGGTTAATGGGTGAAGATACAAGGATGATTCAGGTCCTACATTTTTAAGTGTATAGAAATTTGTGAAAGAGGCAGCTATTTAAACTAGTATCCTATTTTATTTTTATTCCAAGACTTTCAAATTTTAATGTTTCTGAAATATAATCACTGAGTACATGTGATAATATTCTCTCCAAAAGATGGCATTATATCTCTGGGTCTTACAATAAATGGAATTTTAGAAGTTAGATGTGTATATACTGTAGTAAATTCAATGACCCAGTGCAATGGGAACCCAGGAGGGAATTATTTATAATCTGGGCCTTGGAGAAGAAGGAGAAATCTACCCAGCAGGAAACTTGTGTATGTGGGGTGAGGAGGAAAAGATAGGAGGATATTGAAAGTAGAGGGGAGAGAGAATGCACAGACATTAAGTAATACAACAGTATGAAAATATGGGAAGATAGTTAGGAATGTATTGTGAAAAAAATTCAGAGGATCTGAAGCTAGTTGGAAGTTAGGTGGGAAGCCAGAGTATGAAGACTGTGCAAATTTTCCAGAAGGCAGAGAAACCATTGACTGTTTTTAAGTGAAAGGAAAACATACATATATTGAACAAATACCCTGAGTCTGTTATGTTACTAAGGTAATCCTCACAAATGTTTCCAACGTACTCCCCCCTGCTTACTCCCCCCCAGTCTTTACTGATAAAAAACAGAGTACAGAGAGGTTAAATAAAGTGCCAAGGGCACAAGGAGAGAGAGTGGGTTCTACAATATGTGTCTGATTTAAACCTATGAACTATCTATAACACCACATTATGATGTTTTAGTCTCCTTGTTTTTCTATTTTTTTTCAAAAAAAAAAAATCCGTAGTCTTTTAAAGAGAGATTTAGGTTTATAGAAAAACTGAATGGGAAATGTAGAACTCCCATATACCCTTTATACTCTTTCTCTCAGTCCTCCCCCCTGCCTCCCACCAGCCCAATTTCCCTTATTATTAATATTAACATCATGCATTAGTGTGGTACATTTGCTATAATTGATGAGCCAATATTGATACTTTATTACTAACCGAAGTCTATAGATTACAGTAAGTTTCACTCTTTGTGTTGTGCATTATATAGATTTTGACAAACATATAATGCCATGTATCCATTACAATATCAAAACAGAATAGTTTCATGACCCTAAAAAACCCCTGTAATCACTTATTTACCTATCTCTCCCCTCAAATTCTCTGCTGCCACTGAACTTTTACTGTTTGCATAATTTTGCCTTTTTCCAGATTGTCATAGGATTGGGATAATACAGAATGTAGCCTTTTCAGACTGGTTTCTTTCACTTAGCAATATGGAAAATCTGAATTGTGTGGCTTCCAGGTGAGGGCTGAAGAGATAGCTGCCATTGTAGCTGTGTGAAGTCTGCCTCACATATAGCCTACAGGAGGGTGCCATCTTTCCTGTGTTGAACCCTTCCCCAAAAAGCCAAATCTGAGACCTCATTGGTCTGGTAAAATCCACATGTGCACAGCACCTTGGTGACGCCTTGGGTCTCTGCCCCGCCCAGCTAGTGCTGCATCACTGGGTGGCACGCTCAGCTCCTGGGTGGCCAGCCGTGCTCCACAATCTGTGGAAGCCCTGTGGTGGCCTGGGGAACTTTTGGTTGTAGAATGTCAGCCACAGCTGGTGCTGCAGTCTCTCTTGGATGGCTCTCAGGGATCTGTGTGCCCAAGAAAAGTTGTGTCTGGCTCTGGTATTTTCAGGTCATTTTGCGAAGTGGTCAAAGGCCCAACACTGGCGTAAGAACTGAATCTGCATTTTTGTAAAAAACAGTGGCCACACCCCATGACTTCCTGGGACCCCCCTCCCGCCCGCCCAGCTAGTGCTACATCACCAGGGCACTCTCAACACCTGGTCAACCTGCTGCCCAGATGTGTACCTAAGGAGAGACTCTTTCAGGGGCTGTGTCTTATGGGCAGCCAGCAGGTGGCAACAGGCCTAGGGGACCCTGGACGTTTTGCTAAGCTGTGCCAGACCTAGTACTGGTGGCAGCCAACCACGGTTCACAGTGAGGCCACCCCCACACACCTCCCTGTTCAGCACAGGCAGCAACCAACCACATATAACTTTGCAGCTCCTACCAGGTAGCCAGTTACACGTAGAGCTGAAATTTGGCGGCACGGGAACCCCTCCCAAGAAACACAACCAGAGGCTAGCCTCAGATCAGACCAGAACACAACCTGATTAGTCTCACAAGTGGCACACACAAAGGGTGGTCTCAATAGGCATAAAATCCCACTGTGGCAAATCCCCCTCTGAGAGATCACCTCCACATAGCAGCTCATACACTGTGGATGTAGCCAATCCTCACAGCCAGTCAACCTGAGAGTCAATCCCAACCACTGATATATCAAGGACAATCAAGGCTCAACTCAACAAAAGAATACACACAACACACACAAGGGTCACTCCTGGAACACACCCACAGGTGATCAAGAATACTGTGCCACTGGATCACACAGGATGCATACTACATAAGGCCTCCTGGCAAAGACAGAGATACATAGAAGATCTACCTAAACCATAGAAGCAAACACAGAGAGGCAGTCAGAATGAGGAAGCAAAGAAACATGTTTCATATAAAATAACAGGAGAAAACGCCAGAAAAAGAACGAAATAAATTGGCAGCCACCAACCTACCAGCAACAGAGTTTAAAACACTGGTTATAAGAATGCTTAAGGAACTTAATGAGACCTTCAACAAAGGGGAAGTAAACACAAAGAAGAACATAGAAACCATAAAAAAGAACAAGTCAGAAATAAAGAATACAATAACTGAAATGAAGAATTCACTAGAAGGAATCAGCAGATTAGATGAAGCAGAGGATCAAATCAGCAATTTAAAAAATTGGTAGTAGAAAACACTCCATTGGAACAACAAAAAGTAAAAAGAATAAAGAAAAAAAACAAAGATGGTTTTAAGTGACCTTTGGGACAACATTCACATCATAGGATAACAGAAGGAGAAGAGAGGAAGGTAGGTATCTAGAAGCTGTTTGAACAAATAATGACTGAAAACTTCCCTCACCTGTTGAAGGAAAAAAAACATGTAAGTCCAGGAAGCACCAAGAGTCCCAAACAAGATAAACCCAAACAGGCCCACACCAAGACACATTATAATTAAAATGGGAAAGTTTAAAGACAAAGAAAGAATCCTAAAAGCAGAAAGAGAAAGACTACTAGTTTCTTCCAAGGGAACTCCCATAAAACTGTCAGCTGATATCTCAACACAAACTTTTCAGGCCAGATGAGAGTGGCAGGAAATATTCAAGGTGATGAAAAGTAAGGGCCTACAACCAAGAGTCATTCACGCAGCATGGTTATCATTAAAACTGAAGAAGAGATAAAGAGATAAAGAAAAAGCTAAATAAATTCATTACACCAAGCCAGTATTACAAGACATGTTAAAAAAACACACAAAACAAACTTCTCTAAGAAGAAGGGGAAAACAAACAAAGAGGAATAAAAATATGAATAAAATAGCGATAACTATGTATCTGTCAATAATCACATTCAATGTAAATGGATTAAATGTTCTAATCAAAAGACATACAGTAGCTGAATGGATAAGAAAACAAGACCCATGCATATACTGTCTACAAGAGATGCACCTCAGGTTGAAAGACATTGAAAGCAAAGAGATGGAAAAAGATATTTCACGCAAATGAAACTGATAAAAATGCTGGGGTTGCAATACTTATATCATACAAAACAGACTTCAAAATAAAGATAATAATAAGAGACAAAGAATAACATCACATAATGATAAAGGGGTCAATCCAACAAGGGGACACAGCCCTAGTAAACATCTATGCACCCAACATAGGAGCACCTAAATATATAAAATATTGACCAATGTAAAGGTAGAGATCAACAGTAACACAATCATAGTAGGGGACTTTAACACCCCATTGACACCAATGGACAGATCTTCCAGGCAGAAAATCAACAAGGAAACAGTGGCCCTAAATAACACACTAGACCAGATGGATTTAATTAATATTTTTAGAGTATTTTACTCCAAAGCAGCAGAATATACATTCTTTTCAAGTTCATATGGAACATTTTCCAAGATAGATCACATGTTAGGACACAAAACAAGTCTCAACAAATTTAAGAAGATTGAAGTCATAGCAAGCATCTTCTCTGAACAAAATGGTATGAAACTAGAAATCAATTACAAGAAAAAAATTAAAAGACACACAAACACCTGGAGGCTAAATAACGTGCTACTAAATAATGAATGGGTCAACAACAAGGTCAAGGAAGAAATCAAAAGATACCTTGAGACAAATGAAAATGAAAACATAGTGACCCAAAATCTATAGAATACAGAGAAAGCAGTCCTAAGAGGGAAATTCATAGCAATACAAGGCTACCTCAAGAAACAAGAAAAAACCACAAATAAACAGTTTAATTTTACACCTAAAGAAACTTCAAGAAGAACAGCAAACAAAGCCCAAAGTGAGTACAAGGAAGGAAATAATAAAGATCAGCGAGGAAATAAATTAAATAGAGGTTTAAAAAGAAACCCACAAAAGATCAATGAAAACAATAGCTAGATATTTGAAAAGATAAACAACTTGACAAGCTTTTAACCAGACTCATGAGAAAGAGAGAGGAGGGAGGGAGGGAGGGAGGGAGGGAGGGAGGGAGGGAGGGAGGGAGGGAGGAAGGGAGAGAGAGAGAGAGAGAGAGAGGATCCAAATAAATAAAATTAAAAACAGAAGAGGAGAAATCACAACTGACACCACAGAAATATAAAAAATAAAAAATAAAAAAAATAGAAAAATAAGAAAAAACTGCAAGCAACTATAAGCTAACAAATTGGACAATCTGGAAGACATGGACAAATTCCTAAAAGCATATAATTTTTCAAGGCTGAATAAAAAAGAAACAGAAATCTGAACTGATCAATTACTACTAACAATATTGAATCAGTAATCAACAAGCTCCCAAAAAAACCAAAGTCCTGGACCAGATGGCTTCACAGGTGAATTTTGCCAAACATTCAAAAAAGAATTAGCACCTATGCTTAAACTATTCCAAGAAATCTAAGAGGAGGGAAGGCTCCCAAGCTCAGTTTACAAGGAAACCATCGCCGTAATTCCAAAAGAAGACAGACATTACAAAAAACAAAAACTGTAGACTAATATTCCTAATGAAAATAGATGCAAAAATCCTCAACAAACATTAGCAAACCTAATTCAGCCGTACGTTAAAACGATCACACACTGTGATCAAATGGCATTCATTCCTGGTATGCAAAGTTGGTTCAATATATGCAAATCAATTAATGTGCTTCATTCCATAAACAAAATGAAAAATAAAAATCATTTGGTCATGTAAGTATTAATAGGTAGAGAAAAAATGTTTGACAAAATCCAGCATCCATTTACTCAATAAAATAAGAACAGAGGAAATATATCTCAACATAATAAAGCCATATATGACAAACCCACAGCTAACATCATACTCAATAGGCAAAAGCTAAAGCCATTCCCCTTAAGATCAGGAACAAGGCAAGGTTGTCCACTTTCTCCACTTTCATTCAACATAGTACTAGAAGTCCTAGCCACAGCAATCAGACAATAAAAAGAAATAAAAGGCATCCAAATTAGAAAAGAAGAAATAAAACTGTGATTATTTGCAGATGACATGATACTATATATATATAGAGAGAGAATCCCAAAGATTACACACACACACACACACACACACACACACACACACACACACACAAACGATTAGAACTGATGAATTAGAAAATAGCAGGATACAAAATTAATATTCAGAAATCAGTTGCATTTTTATACACCAATAACAATCAGAAAGAGAAATTAAGAAAACAATCCCATTTACAATTACATCAAAATAAATAAATAAATAAAATAAAGCCTGGAATAAATTTAACAAAGGAAATGAAAGACCTGTACTCAGAAAATTATAAGACATTGACGAGAGAAATTAAAGAAGACACAAATAAATGGAAACATACACCATGCTCATGGATAGAAAGAATTAATTTAGTTAAAATGTCCATACTACCCAAAGCAATACCAGGGGGTGCCAAAAACTATGTATACAAGTGGACATTTTGATCAACGTTGTTTAAGCAGTAGTTCACCATAATTAGAAGTGTCTGGATGCTGATGGTAATGACTTTGAGCACCTCTTGTAATTGCAGAAGTCAAATGTGACCTGTATTTATCTTTTATTATTGGTATATAGTGAATATTACAATTTTAATACAGTTTTCCTTTCTTAAAATGTATATACATTTTTTTGGCACCCTCTGTATGTGGATTCAATATGATCCCTATCAATATACCAATGACATTTTCACAGAACTAGAATGAATAATCTTAAAACTTACATGGAATCATAAAAGACCCTAAATAGCCACAGCAATCTTGAGAAAGAAGAACAAAGCTTGAGGTATTACGCTACCTGATATCAAACTATATTGCAAGGCCATACTGATCTAAAAGCATTTTATTGGCTAAAAACAGACATATAGATCAATGGAACAGAATAAAACACCCAGAAATAAATACATGCATATGTAATCATTTAATCTATGACAAAGGAAGCAAGAATATACATTGGGGTAAAGTCAATCTACTCAATAAATGGTGCTGGTAAAACTGAATACATGCAAAAAAATGAAACAGGATCACCTTCTTACTCTATATAAAAGAATAAACTCAAAATGGATTAAAGACTTAAATGTAAGGCCAGAAACCATAAAACTCTTAGAAGAAAATATAGGAAGTAAACACACACACACACACACACACACACACACACACACACACATATCCTATATCCTATGTATCTCCTCAGGCAAACGAAACAAAAGAAAAAAATAAACAAATGGGACTACATAAAACTAAAAAGATTTTGCACAGCAAAGAAACCTTCAACAAAAGGAAAATATATCCTACTGAATGGCAGAAGATATTTGCCAATGATACATATAAGGGGTCAATATCCAAAATTTATAAAAACTCATACAACTCAACACCAAAGAAACAAATAATTCAATTAAAAAATGGGCAGGGGCCAACCCGGTGGCTCAGGCTGTTGGAGATCCGTGCTCCTAACTCTGAAGGCTGCCGGTTCAATTCCCACATGGGCTAGTGGGCTCTCAACCACAAGGTTGCCAGTTCAACTCCTCAAGTCCTGCAAGGGATGGTGGGCTCTGCCCCCTATAACTAAGATTAAACAGGCCACCTTGATCTGAGCTGTCTTCCGGATGGCTCAGTTGGTTGGAGAACCTGCTCTCAGCCACAGGGTTACCAGTTCAATTCCTCGACTCCTGCAAGGGATGGTGGGCTGCGCCCCCTGCAACTAGCAATGGTGGCTGGACCTGGAGCTGAGCTGCGCCCTCCACAACTAAGACTGAAAGGACAACAACGTGAAGCTGAATGGCACCATCCACAATTAAGATTGAAGGAACAACAACTTAACTTGGAAAAAAGTCATGGAAGTACAGAATGTTCCCCAATAAAGTCCTGTTCCCCTTCCCCATTAAAATCTTTAATAAAAAGAAAATGGGCAGAGGACATGAATAGACATTTCTCCAAAGAAGAGGACATGCAGATGGCCACTAGACATATGAAAAGATGCTCAGCATCACTAATCATCAGAGAAATGCAAATAAAAACCACAGTGACATATCACTTAACACCTGTCAGAATGGCTATCATCAATAAACCAATAAACAAGTGTTGGCAAGGATGTGGACTAAAGGGAACCCTCATGTATTGTTCATGGGATTGCAAATTGGTGAAGCCCTATGGAAAACAGTATGGAGGTCCTCAAAAAATTAAAAAAGTAGTACTACCTTATGACCCAGCAACGCCACTCCTGGGTATTTATCCAAAGAAATCCAAAACACCAATTTGAAAAGATATATGCACCCTTGTGTTTACTGCAGCACCATTCACAATAGCCAAGATATGGAAACAACCAACATGCCCATTATTAGATGATTGGATAAAGAAATTGTGGTACATATATACAATGGACTATTACTGGGCCATAAATAGAATGAAACTTACCGTTTGCGATAACATGGATGGACGTAGAGGGTATTATGCTAAGAGACATGTCAGACTGAGAAAGACAAATACCGTATGATCTTACTTACATGTGGAATCTAAAGAACAGAATAAATGGACAAACAAAACAGAAACAGACTCATAGATACAGAGAACAAACTGTTGGTTACTAGATGGAAGGGATTTGGGGGGCTGGGCGAGAAAGGTGAAGGGATTAGAAAGTACAAATTTGTAGTCACAAAATAGTTACCTAGATGTAAAGTACAGTTTGAGGAATGTAGTCAGTAATATTGTGAAAACTAAGTATAGTGTCAGATGGGCACTAGACTTATGGCTGGGGGGAGGGTCACTTCATAAATTATATAAATGTCTAACCACTACACTCTACACGTGACACTAAAATAAAATAATATTGAATGTCAACTCTAATTAAATAAAATAGTCACAGGATATAAAGTACAGCATAGGGAGTATAATCAATAACATTGTAATAACTACATACAGTGTCAGATGGATAGTAGACTTATTGGGACTGTCACTTTGTGAAGTATATAAATGTCTAATCACTATGTTGTTTGGTATACCTGAAACTAACAATAAAAAAAAGAAAAGGAAACAAAACAAAAATAATATCTACATACAGACATAATAAACTGTTTATTTTAATAAGAAACTGCCAAACTATCTTCCAAAGTGGCTGTACCATTTTATATTTCCACCAGCAGTGAATGAGAGTTCCTGTTGTTCCACATCCTAGTCAGCATTTGGTGCTGTCAGTGTTTCAGATTTTAGACATTCTAATAGTTATGTAGTGGTACCACGTTTTTGTTTTAATTTGTAATTCTTTAATGATATATGTACTTCCTAATTTTTAATTCTTTTACTTATTGGTTATACATTCTTCAAACATCTGTGATTCTTGACTCTTAAATTTTCCATCATTCATCTATTCCTTCATTTATCAACATGTATTAAATGTCTGTTACATGCCAGTTACACTTTTAAAAGTTAGGTTATTTTTCTTTCATTTATTCTTCTCTTTTCCATTTTCAGTTTATTGTATTCCACTCATTATTTATTTCACGTAAATTAGTGTTAGTTGGTCCCTCTCTATATTCGATTTAGCTTCATGTAAACTGACTATCTTTTATTTATCTGGTGATAATTGTTTACATTCTTTAACTTTCTCTTTCTCCCTTTAAAGCTTTTATCATTATATATTCACAATGCATACAGCACAGAATCTGAAACACTGGTAGAGATGAAACTACTGAAAAAACATCTAAAGTGAAGAAATCTCTTACCTTGGTTGACAATAAATCTTAGTTTCTGTATTGTTGCGAGGTTGCCACTAACTCGATATATTCCATCAACATCTAGACCTGAAAATAAAAGGGCATGCTTTGTATTAGCTGATTAGAAAACTGAGATGGTAAAAGACAAAAATTAATAAATAGGGAAGAAAGACAGTAGTAAATCACCACCAAATGTCTCTTTCTCACAGACGAAGCACATTTCTATGTCCTAAACCAAATGATCTGCAATATTTTAAGTTCAACAGACTAATCATGAAGCTCAGTGACAGTTAATGATCAACAAATTGGAGTCCAGTTGAACCATAAAAGACCAGGAGGTAGCATGGGACTTCACAGTATAGTTAAGCTTCATTCTCAAGAAAAAGATAGGAATTAAACTGGGCGTGGTGTGGTGGCAGGGAAGGAGAACATGTATACATGTATCATTGCCCTTTTTTGGAAAGGTAAAATAACCCAAGCCATTTGTGGAGTCTTCCTTCCCTTCCTCCCTTCTTTCCATCTTTCCCTTTCTTCCTTAGTTTCCTTCTCTCCTTTCCTTCTTGTGTCTCTCTTTTTCTGTCTTCTCTTTTCATTCTCTCTCTCTTCCCTCCCTCCCATTCTCTTCTCTTCTCTTCTCTTCTCTTCTCTTCTCTTCTCTTCTCTTCTCTTCTCTTCTCTTCTGTTCTTTCCTGTCCTGTCCTGTCCTATCCTATTCATTTTGTTCCATTCTCTTTCTCCAATGTCACTAGAGCATAACATGTAGGATTATTTCAAACTACAGAATGAAAATTCTATTTCAGATGTATAACTAGTTTGATAACCTCTAGTGTATTACAGGTAATGGGGTGCTCCATTATGGAAGGAAAAAATAAAAAGGAATCCTTGAGAAAATGGTGAAATTAGTTTCAGATTATTTTAAAACTATAAATAATCTGAAAATTCAGATTAGTCATCTATAATTGAAAATAACTTATGCTGGCAGTAATTTTAGATAATCAACCACTTGTTTTCCACTCATCTACTGATAACATCTAGTTATTTCCATGACAAAGTTATCAAAAAGACAAAGAAACAGGAAAATCAAAAGAGAAACTCTTATTCAAACACTATCATTCTCCCTAAGAAATGTTGATTACATAATTTTAATGTCAGGAATGTATATTCCTTAATGTGTACTATGCCCTCAGAGAGGCCAGGGTGAGATTACCAGCCAATGTAGAGGTTACTATTTCAACAGTTTCTCTATGGACATATAGCACCATGGTTAAACATTGTAATTCATAATCGTAAGTATTAAATAAATTGAATAGAATTTATTGTTATAGTGTAAAAGAATAAAGGCTTTGTAAAGCTCTTTGCTGACATGAAATGGGCTTCTTTATTGCTTTACCATGTCTGGTTTTACATACTTTAGTAGGAACGTTTCTGTCATTGTGAAAAATATATCATCAGTGGGTTAGGGTAGAAAAACATAACATGCAACACTGGTATGAATGGCATAATTCAAAATAATCACTCATTTTTTAAGACATTATTTTCTAGGGAAGTTTTAGGTTCACAGCGAAATTGAGGGGAAGGTATGGAGATTTCCCAACTACCCCTGCCCCCCAATGCACAGCCTCCCTCATTAACATCTTCCACAAGAAGGGTACATTTATTACAACTGGTGAACCTACACTGACACAACATCATCACCCGAAGGCCACTGTTTACATTACGAGTCAGTCTTGGTGTACATCCTATGGGTTTGAACAAATGCATAATGACATGGATCCATTATTATGGTGTTATCGGGAGTAATTTCTGCCCTAAAAGCTCTTGGAGCCATCTATTCTTCCTCACTATGGTTTTTACTGTTCCATGTAATAAACTATAGAGTAACTTGGAATAACGTCAATAAAATGGAACAGCTATTAGTAAGTATATTAATTGGTGTAAGTTTTGTAGTTCTAGAATAATCTAATAATAAATTACCAGGTCTCTGTCCCTTCCTGAGTACTATGACTATGTAAGGAATTTAAATGAGGTGTGAAGTGAAAGTGTCTAAGTCACAGACATTAATAAAAATCAAATATTCTTTCTTCCTGATGCACAAAATAGCTCCATTAACCAAAAGTTACTCCCATTTGTTTGCTTTTAAGTACAATGTATGTTTGACAACTTAAATGTGACAGTCATCCTAATTAAAAATGTTTTAATATTTGATTCCTAGTTTTGGTATTACACCACGTTGATTTTCAATTTATGCCCATATACACAGAACTTTATAATTTATTAACCATCTCTTTCTAGCTTTGCCATTAGATATCATTTGGTACTTAGTTTTAAATATAAAATTTTAAATAATGTGATCAATTTTAAAAAGATTAAAATGTATGCATTCAAGTAATTGTATCCCTTTCAAAATTTTCCCTCTTGGGAGTACGCTTAATTTTTCTGAACATGTAGCTATTAAGGAATATATTTTGGAATTCTTCTCTGAAATCACCTTCAGTGGCTCCATATTATCTACAGGCAAATGTTCATGATGGCAAGTTTGGGGCCTTTGGTGATAGTTTGGGATTTGGAAGTAGTTAATGTCCACATAGAACCACAAATGGTGAATGATGTCATCTTGCTTGCCAATACAAACAAAGTTTGGTCAAAGAAAGTGGTCCTGTTTTTTTCCATGTATTATCAGTTGCTCTGAAGAAATTTGCAAAACAGAATATTTTAGAAAATAAAAACATCAATGGAATATGTAGGTTTCTACATTCCCCAAATGAGAAACCTTAATAGGTTTTTTTGAACGAATCAGTCATATTAGCCCTATTTAAAATAATGATTGAAGATGAGATGTCAATTAACATCTATTACAATAAAAATGAGAAGATTTACTATTATATTTTTAAAATTAATTTTGTTTTCCTAATTAGTTGAAACCTTATCAGAGGTCAACAGTAAATGAAATTATTTAAATTTCAACACATTTTTATTGTGAATAAAGCCTTTACTTAAACCTCACTTTAATATGCACATCTCTTTATATGAGATATAAAAATCAAGCACATTTCTATTTTGAAGCTAGATACTTCCTCTTCTAATATTATATTTTATATGTTATTGAAATGCAAATGTTGTCTAGAGTTATAAACTGAATTTCAATTAATGTAATTCCTCAGTAACCAAAAACTTTTTCTCTTATAGAAATTTAAAGTTACAACATAAGAAGTTCCCCCTTGGTCTTTCATAAATTTCAGTAGAGGATTTTTTTTTTTAAGTTCAGTAATGAAAAACATTTGAACGCAGTATGGGTTAGATACATTCTGTATGAGCAATTGAAAAGCACTACACTATTTAAACAAAGCAGCCTCATCCTAAATTAATAACCCAATTTTCTTTGGGGATAAAAGGAGGGAGGGCTGGGGACGGCAACGGGAGGGTAACTCAGACCAGTGTCACCACCCCTGTGGTTGTAGAACTAAGTCATAGCAGAGAAACTGCTTTGTGGCTTAAGATAAAAACCAGAAAGTAAGAAGGGAGTAAAACAAAACATATTGGATGCAATTTGAATCTAACTTGACACAACTTCCAAGCCCTTTAGATTCAGAGATATCAATACCATTTATCTTGTGAAGGATAACAATCTCTGACATTAGTGGCTCCTGCTTTGAATGGCTCATGCTCCCCTGCTATCATACTTTTTAAATTACATAAATAGAGTGAAAATGACAAAGTACATATTAAAAAGGAGGGTATTACATTTTGAAAAATAATCTGGAACATATCAGTGAATTTTAGCAGTTATAAATTATATAGGGACAGTCTTGAAGTTGATTAGCTTTCCCCTGAATGGTTCACAGAATGGCAAACCCAAAGTCCTGGGAATATTACCCAAATTATAATGATTCACGTGCCATCCTCTTTTTGCTCCAAGAACTTTAAAAGTTATGCCAAACCAAACCAATGTAAATTGGTGGATTTGGACATCCTTTTCATGACCACATTATCCTTGCTGGGTTGGAAACTGCTTATTTTGGAAACATAATTAGACCTCTTCTGATTTTTAAATGAGCAATGTCTTCAAGGTATCCATGTTGTACTTCGGTGATGTTTTGAGAAAAATCACTTTGAGAGGTACTTCTTTCAAGAAAACATCACGACCGTGAATGCTGACAGGAATTTTGCCTGTTAGGCTAAAAATACTTTGGGAACACAATGAAACTAAGTCATTTTACATTTAAAAAAATCAGACTAACATTAACGGCAGCAATGAAAATTTCCCCAAAGAAATCCACATTCACCGAAATGAAATGTTGTTTATTTGTTCATCATCAGCTGACCTTTTTAAGTTTCAAAATAGTGTTTACCGTTGGCAGGAATCACCAGGTATTGCTGTAGGGATTTTCAAAAATCTCCCCCTCCCCCTTTTCTTCTGAAGAAGCTTAGACAAGGATAGACACACAATTAGGAGTTATTAGATCAAATGGTGGTCTAAACCCAGTGGAAAGAATGCAGCTGTCATGAGTAATTCCCACCATAAATCTCAGACACTTTCCAAAAAGAAATCTAAGAGACCAGCACTGTTTCCAAAGTTGACCGGCTTATCTGCCAAAACATGGGCAGCTTTTAACAATGCAGATGAGCCTGTTAAAAATAGTTGCAGACTGTGGATTAGGTAGCATTCTTGGAGCTCGAATGATGGATCAATCATGGAGCTGTGGAGCTTGAGCCTGGTTGAGAGGTGTGCCCCCAAAGCCTGCTTGTTTTTCTGGAACATTAAAAAAAAAAACAAAAAAAAAAACATGCATCTGAACCTCTGGAGTCTGAAACGTGGGCTGGGAATTTTGC
This sequence comes from Rhinolophus sinicus, assembly GCF_036562045.2. Taxonomy (NCBI): domain Eukaryota; kingdom Metazoa; phylum Chordata; class Mammalia; order Chiroptera; family Rhinolophidae; genus Rhinolophus; species Rhinolophus sinicus. The sequence continues at coordinate 134,192,159 of NC_133751.1, read as the reverse complement.
ACAAACAGTCCCTCTCTTGAGATTTATGGCACTTCCTAATTCCTAGGAGGCCAGAACTACCACAAGAACAGTCATTCTCGCAATTCTTTGGTCTTGTGCTTCTCCCACTGGCAAGGACCAGTGAGCTCAGGAACACCCAGACTGCCCCCAAAGACTGCTGCACTTTTCTTTCTGTCTTTCTGAAGGTCCTGCTTGGGTTCAGAACTGAATATGAGGGGAGGTTTCGTGCCATTCTCAATGACCCAAATTTCCTCCTCTAAATTAAAGTGTTTCCAGTCTTCTCTCCCTAACTGAATCTTGTTCACACACTTTAAATTCAATGAATGAGAGTGCAGGATATAATTTGAAACTCTAAGGTTCATTTGTACGGTCTCAATGGCTGGTATTTATGCTGTATCTATTGTCGACCTAGCAAGAGTTATCTCTTACTAATTTCTGTGAGATGCCTATCCTTCAAGAATGACTACGTTAGGAAATAGTTTGATGCAATTTTGATTGTTAAATAGAAATGCTTTTATTCCATATAAAAACTTATGACTTTAAAATAATCATTTTAAATAGATTTTTTTTTCCCCCCTGTACAGGCAATGTACTTCTCTGGTAAAAATGAAAATCAAACCACACAGAAGATTATACAATGAAAACTAAGTAATTGTTCCATCCTGCTATTCAAAGACAGTCATTGTTAAAAGTTCTGTTTTAGTTCTTTTTGTTGTCACTCATCTTATGTTAATGTGTCATATTTCTGTTTATTACTTTATTAACTTTGAAAGGTATTTCTTGACACCTTATCAGAAAAGAGAAAGAGTTTAGTGATAGTTCCTACCACATATCAATATACCCTATTTCTATTTGTTATTATTAATTACACTTGTCTATTGCTATTTCTTAATGTGTCAAATTACTTCTTGCTATTAGAAAATAAGGAACTTAGTACATTTACTTTCCCTTTCCTTCTCTTTCTCATCACTTCCAATTTTATTCTTTATGTTATTATTGCTTTTATTCTTAAGGTTTAGAACAAGTTACTTTATTCTTTATAAGTATTTTATGACTTATCTATGGATTAATATTAATCACTTTTTTTTAAGGCGTGTAATTGGATTCAACATTAAAAGTTTGTTTCACAAAGGAGATCTCACAAAAGTCAAGGTTTAGTGTGTTCTCTTCTCTCTTTCTAGGTTCCTTATTTTTTTCAAATTAAACACTGCTGTGATGATGGAAATGTTCTATATATTAACCATCCAAACCAGTAGTCACTGGCCACATATGGCTGGCTGCTGAGCACTTGAAATGTGGTTAATGCAACTGAGCAACTAAATTTTTATTTTATTTAATTTTAAATAACAACCACATGTGGCTTATAACTACCATATTGGACAGTGAAGCTCTAGTCTGTTCCTTTCTTGTGTTTTACTGTTAATCTTTCTTGGATTTATTTTTAAGAGTTCTTTTATTTATTTATTTTTAAATGAAAGTATGTGATTAGTAAGTTTTTCTTACTTTTTCCATCTCAATGACTGTTTTCTTTTGCTTCATAATTAATTGCTGATTTGAATATTTATTTGAGTTTCATAATCTTTTACTTTTCTAATTTTGAAAAATAATGTTCCATTATCTTCTAACATTGCTGTTGTTCAATCTGGTATCAAATTGATTTTGATGCTTGTAGGTGAGTTGCTTTTTCTTTCAGGATTAAAAGAAATATTTTCTCTTTAAACTTGTAGAAGTAAAATTGCACTCAGATATACCTACATTTAGGCTCTTTCAATCAGAAAATATTTTCTTATTTGCTTAATGTATCCTTCCCTCTATTGTCTCTTTTCATGTAGAACTTCTTTAAGACAGATGTTGTTCAAATATCAGATTACCCTTATGAATGAAAGACCAAATTAATTAGAAGAAATAGTAGTCGGAGTTATTTCTGTATTTGAACATTGCTCTCATCTTTCCCCACCCCTCTGGAAACTGGCTTCCATCTTAAATGGACAGGCTGAATGAGGGGTCCTGTAGAATGAATGGGTGGTGAGTCGATAGTAGCCTAGATGTTCTTCAGTTACCAAAGTAAGGAAGACTTTATTTTGGATTTGGAATGCTTTATTTTGCTCCCAGTTAAAACTCTCTTACCTAGTGTCTGTTGTAGTGGACCTGAGATACCCCATTCTCTACCACCTTCCTTCACTCTCTCTTCTGTCCTCGTAGAGCTTGATTCAGGTTCAAGCAGTTGCCTCAGGTGCTTCCCGGGATGCAGGATATACAGAGAAGGACCCAGCTTTCCCAGATATTAGATCTGATATTTAGTAATTTGCTTTCTTTACCATCCTCTTGCTAATTTCTACTTTATTTGTCAATCCTAAATTTTGATGTTCTCTAGGACATCCCTGGAAAGTACTGTGCCTAATTGTGGTGTCTGGGAATGAAGTTTCTTCTGTTCTAATTTCTTCACTTGTTTGATCCCATCTGCTTTCTCTCTTCCTGGAATTTCTATTTCTGGTCTGCTGATGGCACCTTGTCTGTTTTCAGCATCATTACATATTTTTTTCAACATATCTTTTCTATTATTGCATTGAGATTTTTTTTTTATTTTTAATTTTTTGAGGAAGGAGAAAATCAGACATGTTTTCTCAGTCTGTCTACTTAAATGAGGGCTTGCGTTGTTTTTCATAAAGCAGACATTTTAATGCTGAAAACAAAAGTTTCATTAGATTGTGAAGATACAGCTATGTAATATTTTTTTTCTTTATTGGCACCTGGGATATAAATGATCTGTATTAAATTGAAAACATTTAAAATACTCATTATGTGTCTCCAATTCTAATGTTGGGAGAATATATTGATACAGGGTCTAAGATTAGTACACCTCTAATTTTCTCACTCCTATTCTTTTCTGTGGTTACAGAAGTTCCTGTTGCAATTTATGCTTTTGCCAATGTTCCCTTTATTATTGAGATAGTTGTATTTTCACTTCAGTTTGTTTAACTAGCCCTTCACAATTTTCATCTAAATTTGATAGTTTGTGCTACCATCCTTGTATTTCTGCTACCATTTCTTGTTTCATAGAGACAATTGTGGCAACCAGATTTTCTTTTACTTTTTAAAATCATATCAAAATACTTATCTTCAATTTTCCTCCACTAGTTTTGTTTGATTGTTTCATTTGGCTAACAGTTCATTTTGATTACTCATTCACGAATTAAATGTTTTTTATCTACCAGATAGTTTATAGTAGATTCATATGGAAAAGAAGAGTTTTATCCTCATAAGATATGGAAACAACATGTGTTGCTAAAATTTTTCTAGAAAATGTTAGACTGAAACGAGGTCACTAAGAGAAGGGTGCTTTTTTTTTTTTTTTATTGCTGAGAAAACTGCTTAGAACTGTGATGCCAATAAACGAGCCATTATTTTGTTTTGTTTTATAGTCAATGTTCTACATAGGGGCAAATTCCGTATTTAAATTAAACATCCTAAAGTAGAAAGAGCACAAAGTAAAGTAAATGATATAAGGGACTAAGGACAAAATGGTATCAAATACACAGAATATTGGTTCCGAAGGAGGGATTGGGTTTCTCTTCAAGGACTTTTCATTGAACATTTGGGTGGTTAAAATCATTATCACCGCCCCCCGCCCCGCCGCCCGCCGCCACACATACACCGTAGTTAAAGATGTTGTATTAGAAAATAAAATCGCTCAGAGTCCTAACTAAAAATATCTATCTACCATCTATCATCTGTCTGTCTGTCTGTCTGTCTATCTATCTATCATCTACCTACCTACCTACCTACCTACCTACCTATGTATCTCATATTTGCTGTTCAGCCCAGTCCTAACTTCTTAACCAGTTTTGTCCAGTTTGGGCACCTGGGAAGGCAAACATAAAATTAGGAGAGGGAAAGAGCAAAATACCTTGAAGTATTAAGTGCATTACTGGGTATATTTCTTAGTGACTCTGTATTGTACTGCTCATGCCTTACAAAGACCTAATAAGAGTAATTGGGGATTATGGGGGAAAGGACTGGCTATCTTGCTTTTAATAATTACTAGATATAGAGTTTACATTGTTGGAACATTTTTTGCAAAACTATTTATTGCATTAGTTTCCTATTTCTCCAATTCACTTTAAGTGCGATATTGGACACTTAATATTCAATAAGTAGAAGTGAATCACACTGAATTCTTTAAATGTTACTAGGAACACAAAAGCCATCTGTCCTTAAGGTATGCTGTCATTCTTCATTGTTGAATTTTTCCCCTTATATTTATACTTAGTTCTTGCCATGATATTTCACTAACGTTCTCATAATTGGAGATATCTATCGATACTGTTAGAGTCCAGAAACGTAGATAGTAGTACATGAAAAGTCTTGTGAAAACTCACATCAATACTGAGGGCTAGATCCTAGTTTCCATTTGTTACGATTATTTTATCTACCAGGCTTATTTTTACATATAATTTCCACATACTTAATTCAACTCATATTCCATTAGCAGTGACTACTGGGCCAATTGCCTTTAAAATCATGCATTTTCACTTACGGATTACTAAATGATAGGCAACTAAGGGAAAAAACAAGAAGAAAACAAGTTCCAACATCGCTAGTGAGAGACAGAGGAAAACTATTTGTATACTCTGCTTAATACCTGGGTAAAATGAGAGTGTAAGGACGTTATCCCATGTGGTTCCTTACACAGTGATTCTTACATATATGTCTAAACTCAGCTAAGAATTTGAGGCCTAACAGTCTGAAGCCTGCAATATGGTAGACAAATATGATTCAAAAACTATACCAGTCTTAGGATCCTTTCTAGAAATATCTCAAAGTAAAAAGCATCTCAAAAAGCCCTTGAGTTTGCCTGTGAAATTTCACTAGGAAACCTAATATCCTTAATTTGCTAAGATAAAGATAATCAACTGAAACTATTTCTGGGGAGTGGGAACCAGAGTACTTGGACATACGTCTTTGATAAATTCTCTTACATGTTTCCTTCTTTTAAAAAATCTTAGTCTTGAAGACAAATATTGGCCAATGATTCTAATTATTAGTGATTGCGTTATCTTGTCTTTAAGGAAAATTTCATGTGTCTGGAAGATATTGAAGTTGGAGGTGTATCATATCATTCTCTGTGTTTGTTTTATGTATGAATTTCATTGTTTTGTTATGCTGTGATCGTGCTGATGTAAATAAAGTATTCTTTTGGCATTGTGACTTGTTCAGAGTGTTAAAATAAATAAGGGTAATAAGAATAAACAGCCAAGTTTGGTCAGCCATTATCATCTGGTAGTTTTAAGCAAACATGCTAGCATAACCTGAAGATTCCATCCCTACAAAAAGCTTGGAGCCTAGAGAAGAGTAATCTGTGGACTATGCCCACATACACATTTTTCTTTTTAAAATTTTAGCAACAAACTCTTTCATAAGTTAAGGACATGGAATAAAAAAGGCTTACCAAGAAGAAACACTGAAAAATGGCTCCTTTTGTGATGAAGTCATAATAGTTACATAAAGTCGAGCCTTTGATCTCATCATACATGAAATAGATATTGATTTAAAATTCATATATTGCTCTCATTCTTTTCAATCCCTCCACTCCTATTTTTAAAAATATCTAAACAAAGTGACCTCATAGTTTTCCATTGGACTTTTTTTTTTAAACATTGGCTGGGATGATTGAGATTCAGGAATGTGGGAAAATGGATTCCCAAACCACGTACCTCCCCTTTCATTCTGAACTGTAATTTTTGGCTTGGCTTGAATCACAGTCATCGCATTTCAGCCTGAATCTCTCTGTAAAGTGATCTTTCTTAAACATTTCTCTCACTCATCAAGGGATCAGAAACAAAGCTATTCTAGCCTTTCAGCAAAACACTTACAAGCAGCTTTTACAGAGAAGTTGCAAGAGCTAAATTTCCTCTAAAATTGTTTGAAAAGTGAACATTTTCAATGCCTTGTTGTCCATTTTGTGAATCTTGTCATCTGTATGCCATGAGCTCCAGCAGCTATTTTAATCTGTTTTTGTTTGCAATCCATTTGGTGTCCACCCAAGGAAATGCAGGTGATTCTAATTAACTTACTGCTGAAGATGTAGGAAAAAATATCTCAATTGTATTGAAGAGAATTATACACTTAAAACCTTTCTTCTATTATTTATAACATATTATTAATGAAAATGATTATATGAATATATTTACTACCTAACTCATTCCTGTTCACTTTTTTAAATGAATGAGGTTCATGGCACAGGGAAAAGCCACACACATACAAACACACAGACACAATACAGACCCCAAGAATGCTTGCCAACATTTATTTAACAAGAGTAGCAACTTAAAAATAACATTATTTTTACTTTGTGCAACATAGTTTAATATCTGAAATAACCCTGTTCCAATAAAAACCTATTGAAATACTCTCAGGCCTAACTCTGCCCTGAAGGTAAAAGTGATTAATTGAAAGATTTTGGCAGATCTCTACTCACCACCAGGGCAGTTTAATTTAGAACACATTCAACCATTTCTCAGTGTCTCTGTGTTGGTGGAGCATAACTTTTGATCTTCTTTGGGGAGGTGCCTCTAATTTAGACCCTTGGGCTAACCACTTCCTGGAGGGTTGATGGCTGGCTCTGTTGAGCATTCAGGTGAGAGTGAGCCCTTTCTGGCTGCTGTTTCTAAAGTGGGTTAGGTAAGTTGAATTCCAGACACAAAGGCAAAATAAAACTGATCATAATAACCAACAGCAAAGTCCTAGTTAGATCTTTTAACTTTTTGATGCTCTCCCAAACTACTGAGATGTTCAGGTGTCATTAGACGTTTTCCTAGTTAAAGAAGACGATGCTCCTGACCATGACAGTGGATAAGACTGAAAGACTGAGCTTCCTTTTTTCAGGAAACAAAGTAGATTATTGTTTTCTTTCTGAGAATACAGGAAAGACTATCACATGAGTATTGTTAGTACTTCTGCTAGAAAGATGGGACTAGTACATAATCCTCCCTGTTGGGCAGAAGGGCCTGTACTAAATTGTGGTTAAATGGAAGGACAGAAAACTTCCAGTATATTCTGGATGGAAAGACCTTGTATTGGTGAACTCTAATTCTCTATGCAATTAAGTACTTAGTATGTAGCAATTAAGTACTTACTATGTAGCAAAAGTGTGCTATGTACTGGGGATTCAGCAAAGAACAGAGAATACACAGCCCTGATATTAGAGAGCTGTAGCACCAGCATTATTTTGAGGCACTAAAAGCAGCTCTTGCACACAAATTCAGTATTAGTGGCAATGGCACCTGCATTTTAAAATATTTTCACATATGCAGTACATCTGAGCAATATGCTCAGTTTGGCATATATGCTTTGTAGTTAACTTTAGAAGGACATACCATTATGATGTATATTCAATTTCACATTATATCCTGAAACAGTTAAGCAATATATGTTATTTATATATGTAATATAAGGATATTGTATTGTATTATGATATTGTATCATACATACATATGCATATAATTATATATATAATATAATGCACTGCCATGTTGACTGATTATCTATGTATAGTGGGATTATAAAAATTACTCTGGTTTTATTTATTATTTTATTAATTTCCCAACTATTTTACAATAGGTGTATGTATTCTTGAAGACAAATGACAATAATGATTTATTTTTATTTTATTAGCAAAATATTATGCCATAGATGACATTTTTAAAAATTTTGATGTGGGTTTATATTTTCATAGGTTCATTTGAAAAATGTTGGGTGATTATCATCAATCTAGTGAATGCTCTATTTGCATCTCTAATTTAGCTGAAAGACACTTTAATAACCATGATATCAGATTTAAATCTTCATGCGACACAGCAGAAATCTCAAAATTTAAGTATTGTGCAAGTGATTCCATTATTAAACAAATCACACCCAAGTTTGGAGCTATAAATGTAACGTCTCTGGAATAGAGTGAAAAAGACATAATCATTTTCTCTCATTAGAAGCTCAAGCTATCCCTGGACAATTTATATCATTGTCATTCCTGATTTTAGGACTCACACACACAAAAATGTATAGAGAAAGCCCAGAGCTGGCCTTGAGGTTGGCTTTCTTCATTTCTATCATCACATTAGAAAGATTAAGCAAAGGTTTATTTTAAGTGGGGTAGGAGAGACCTATCTTCTCAGCTTCATTCTTGACTGCTTGAAGGCTGTTAACCATCTACTCTGTTTCCCCTAAAATAAGACCTAGCTGGACAATCAGCTCTAATGCGTCTTTTGGACTGAAAATTATTGTAAGACCCGGTATTTTATATTATTATATTATATTACATTATATAAGATCCGGTCTTATAGTAAAATAAGACCGGATCTTATATTAACTTTTGCTCCGAAAGATGCATTAGAGCTGATTGTCCAGCTAGGTCTTATTTTTGGGGAAACACAATAGGAATGAATTGACCACACTCTAATTACTCAAAACATTACTTGTTGACTTAAAAGAGAAAAGGCATTCTAATACCAATTGTTCCCTTATTTAAATTCATCTAGCACTAATGTAATACAAACCAGATTTCCTGCTCCTGGATGATTTTTGTCACATGGGTCTATGTCAAAAGTCTTATTGGTCTTATTGAAATATTTGTGTATGCATGCACACACACTTGATTAGTATCTATCATTAGAGATTTAGTATCTATCATTTCCTTCTGACCTGTTGTCATGGAAAGAAGGTATATTAAACTAAGGTGTGTTACGTATGTTGATGTTCATTAATAGAATATTTATTGAGTGTCTACTTACATATTTGATTTTCTAAGGGATAAAAAACCAAGTTACAAATACATTTATTAGGTTGGTGCAAAAGTAATTGCAGTTTAGGTTAAAAATAATTGCAAACACCGCAATTACTTTTGCACCAACCTAATAATATTTTCCATTGCATGAATTTAAATAAAGAGTGTCTCAATTTCCACATTTTCCCTAAGGGCTGGTGGGTTGTGTATTTTGAGAATAACATTAGAAAAACCCATGATCAGTCAGTATAGTTGACACGGTCACTCTAGTTGAAGTGCTATACAGGTAGAAATGAAAGACTATCAATTTGAAGATATGGACTTTATGCCATCAGTCTCCAAGGTTAGTCTTGACATTAATTATAGAGGCTATATTTATGGTATTTTTTCAGATGTTTTGGGAAGATAATTCGGTCTTAAAATATTCCTTTAACACAGTTTTACTTACGCCTAAAATTCCTCGGTTAGAATTGTATTCCTTTGTCTTTAAATCCCATGGGGTCCTCCACATCAAACCTCACTAATCGTGTACATTTTAATGTGGATTAATCTATTAGATCTTATTCTGAGAGCAGACGTTAGCTAAAAGGCAAATAAATACAACAAGACTTCGCTTGTATAGGATGTGGGAGAAGAAGAGATGGAGGATAAGAGATCAAGAATAATAAATAATGGGTGAGGGGAAAAAGAGGAAGTGGAGGTACCCCATGGGTTTCAAGCTAATCCAGAAGGGTCGTTGCTATTTTCCAAATGCTCACTCCACCTGGATTGCCTACTGTTTTCAGATGCACCAAGATACATGGAAATGGAGTGTTCTTACTGCATTTGAAGACTTAGAGAAGAAAAGGAAGGTTGTTCAGCTTGACTAAGCACAATTTATCCTTAAACATGATTATTCATATCATTGCAATAATTTCCATCATATAGAAGTGTAATAAATAATCTACCTTTCTTCAGGGGTAGCTTATGCAATGATTTTATTTTTAGGTGAGTGTAATACTATATTCTAAACTGAGGTTCAAGAGCTGAACTTAATGTAAATCCATATAGACCTTTGCTCTAGAGAATGAAACAGTATGAAGCGACACATCTTTCTTCCTTGGCATCAGGAGATCTCTGAAAATCAGGCTTGTCTGGTTTTCAAAGGAAACCAGAAAAGGACTGCAGCAAACAGTCTCAGGGACTTCTCCCACTGAGCCATTCTTCTGTACCTGCCCTGCATGTGGAGCTGCTGGTATAAGACCACTGGCTCCATCTGACCCCTCTCCTCCCTCTCGTGGCCTTAAGTATCCCCAGTAACTCAGCCTAAGGCTCACCAGCCTTCTTAGCTGGAGACACGTGGACCTGAATGGTGGTCAAGATTCCCAACCTGCTTTCAAGTTTTCAAATACACCTTAAGACTATTAACTTAGCCAAGATTATAGCTCGAAACAAATGCATTTCTGTTAATTGATTGTCTGGGGTATCAAAAGAAAACAATAACTTTATTTTTTCCAAGTTGAGAGCTATATGTTACCAGCAAACTCCTAGAGAAGAGGATGGTAGTAAGCTCGGGAACACAGCATGCTTTTAGAGGTGTCAGTGGCACACCCCTTTCCACTTTTTGCCTTATCAAACAAAACAAAACAAAACATAACGAAGCCCTTTCTCCCATGGTACTTGAAAATATTCTAACAGGACACAAAGCCATTTAATGATAAATTATTGATACCTTTTTAAACAACTGTATTCAAGTTAATACTCAGGAGAGTTATAAGAGTATCTGACCTTCAGTTTAAGGTATAAATGATACTCCTGAGGCATGTTTGCCAGGGGGAAGGTATTAAAGGTCAGACATGGTGCTCAATGGGACGTTGTGTATGAAAGTGACCATCTAGCAAACTAAAAAAAGGAAGGCGGTAAATGGGTACCCCAAATATGTCATGATCTGTCTTGTTCAGACCCCATCTTTTGCCCCATGAGAAATTTCACTAATAGGTTTGTAATTGTCTTCTCATGGTTTCAGGCTTTCAACTCTTTCCAGCGTTAACTCTGTTACCTACCAATGTTACTTATAAACTCCTGTGATAAATACAGAACAAAAATTTTACTATTTAAGAATGTTCAACAAGTGAAGAGCATTCCCCCTGCACACCACCCTGTCCAACACGGCAAAGGCAACAAGATACCCAGGACTGTGAGTATGACAGTCTGTTTTCATTTGTATATGCCATGTACATTAGAAAAGGCAGACAAGAGTAGACTTCAAACACCTTGAAAAGGGAGGTAGGTGGTGGCTATAAAATAGTGTTCCTGTGAAATCCCCAACACTTTCAGTTAAGCAGAGGCACTGTAACCTTTTTGGTTTTGGTTTTGTTTTGCTAATAAGAATTTGTGGGAGTTAATAAAAAATATGGAATTTTTTAAATTACAGTTTATTGGGGTGACAATTGTTAGATAGTTTATGTATTACAAAATTGTACACCTGAAATCTATGTAACTTTGCTAACAATATGGAATTTTAAGGATTCTTTTAACTCTTTCTCCTCTGCACAAAATATTACCCAACTGATTTATCCATGGGGTTAAATGCAATATTATTTTTAATATTGAAATTTCCTATATTTTAGTCTGTAAAAATATGGGGAATATAGCCAAACTATATTAGTTTGACCTGGGATCCTTGTTTTAGAGTCACTGGCTATAGTGTTTTGCACATCGTACTCTAATTGTTTCTGTTGGCGCCTCAAGAATCTATACTCTAGAACTCTTTTCAGTTAATAAGAGCTGATTTCTAGCATTAACTCAGTTTTTAGCCTAATACCTTATGTATTACATACCTTATGTATCTTTTCCTCTAATAGGTCTAATAAGAAAAAGTGTTTTATCTGCTCCTACACATAAAAAGCTTGTGAAAAGAAGTCTTCCCGGTGGGGGGAAATTTGAGTAGAAAACATGGAGATACGTATATCAGACCAAAGATTAAAAGATGAACACTATACATGAGGAAACATTACAAGAAGCTTTCACCATATAAGTTTTTCTAAGTCAGTGTTCCTAGCCAGTCTTGGATTATGTGTGAAAAGTAAGAACTCTATACTGTAACAGGTGCTGGCAAGAAATTCCCTTTAAAGCTTGTAGAAGTTATGCCTGTAAAGTCTTGGCATCTGAGAAAATTCTCCCATAAGAATGCATTATGTATCAGATTTTTCTCACTAGAAAAACAATACAAGGCTGTGACTACTTAACAATATTCCCAGTCACTATTTTATTAACACCATCCACTGTAATGCCATCTTTGGTGACTTTGTATTATATGTAAAGCATACCTCAGTCTTCATTTCAACACAGTGAACATGCACTATTGTCTGTATCTAACAATAGAGATATTGGCTCTGCCATCAGTCTGTCCTAATCAAAGCATAACCTTGAAAGTATTTTTTTCCTGTGGAATCAATGGATTTATACTAATCCATTCACATTCTGAAGAGTGACTCTTCATATGCAATGTGGCAAATGTTTACAAGATTTTACTGGCATTAGAGATACAGTCTATGGAGTATTAGACAGTAATTAAGGTACGCTTTAAATCTATACTGTTGACTCATGTTAGAAAGCACAAGCATTATCTATGGCACACAGTGGGTACTTAATAAATACCATCTTTGTTTTCTTTACATAAATCACCCCATATATTTATGACTATACCTTCAAAGACTAATGATGCAATTTTTGAGCATACACTTGCCTACCTTGAAGTTAATAAGCAAGATCTCTTTCAGTCATCAAATTCAATTCTCCAGTTTATTAATTCTAGAGGTTAAAATACTTTTTTACTGACATTTGTCATTGGATACATCTAAAAATTGTTTTCTTATCATAGTCTATAAATTTATTATTTATAAGGAATTTTATTTACACCCAAAGGATAATTAGGATTTAAAATAGTTATCAAGTTAAGGACTGAGATAAACATTTAGACAGTAGTGAATGTCAGAAAAACTTCACTGTAAATGATTGTGAACTGGTATATATACAGATGTGTGTATCCATATCTAGTTTGCAGTTACCCTATAGTTTGAATGTTATTACCTTACATTTGTACTTGTATTTATAGATTTAAATATGCTTTTCATATATCAGTAAATAGATCTTAAGTGAAAAGTCCTCAGGGTAATATAGCTATCTTACAGAACACATGTGCGTGTATGCATGTACACACACACACACACACACACACACACACACACACCCCAGTACCAATGCAGGCAATCTGCTAAAGTCTGGTTGCTGTGAAAAAGGTTTTGCTTTAGGGCAACAGCAAACTAGCTCACCACCCTGCTGCCCTGTCCACTCCTCACCACATGGTTCTTTGCTGTATCCTTAACTTCCCCTCCTACAATGAGGGAACATTTCTTTGGACTGTTTTACTGCCAATACATTTTTACTTTGTATGATGAAATGAAACAAGGGACTGGTTTCATTAGAAGGAGAGGTAAACAGCATTAATTAAATTTGCTGATGATACTAAATTGGGAGGAACTGTGGACATCTGTGAAGACAAAAGAATCATACAAATGGACTTAAGGAGCTTAGAAATACGAGCAGGAAATAATAAAATGAGATTCAGCCTTAAATAATGCAAGCTAATACATTTGGGAAAAGATAATCAGAAACATGGCTATTCAGGGGATGGTAGATGCTGGAAAGTGGTGATGGTGAAAGAGACCTAGGCAGTGAAAAAGGGAAAAATTATACACATACTTACAGGGAAGCAGGCACAATGCCTGGAGGTTTATATATAAAAGAAATTAATTTTTTGAACTAGAAAGACAATAGTCTTATTCTTATGATACTGGTAGATCTCGAAAGCAGCAAATTTGACTTTAGTTAGTTGAGTTCCTCAGGTTTATGAAACAATTTAACACTATTTGTTGAGAGATTTTCTCCCTATTAAGGGTGAGGAAGCAGGTTTCGTCTGAAACCTGTACTGAACGCCAGGCATTGCTCTTTTTTGTCCTGTCTGATACTATTATAGGCTATTGCTAATGTGGTATTTATGTAGATGTAGATACATACCATACACTGCACCCCCCCAAACTTACTTTCACTTTTAAGTTGTTACTCTACCTTCTGGATAACGTGATGTCAAATTATGTTTAAAGAGCCGTATAATCACTATCTCTTCTAGCTGTTCAATGAATCGTCAGTATATAGGATTTGATTCTCTAAGGATGGATTCATGGATGGATGGATAAAAAGAAATCTTGGATAATATCCATCTATTCATATTAGTTATCATGAATTGAGCTCCGACCATATGCCAGCATGGACGTGCTAAGCACTGTGGAGGCACAGACAGACTGGACACAATCCCTAGATGTAAGGACTCACATTCTAGACGGAGAAACAGGTCATGAGACCAGCCATTACAGTCTCATGCAATGAGTGCTATATTAGAGAAAGCAAAGTTGTTATTGAAACACTGTGGAGGGAACTCTAATAATATTCAAGAGACCTTGGAAAGGTGCTTGAGGATATCAGTCAGAGAATATTCTATGCTATGCACAAGAGGATGAATATGAATTTGGCAAGTAGATAGACAGGGAGAGAATCTGTGAGAAGGAATAGCCCATGGATGGAATATCAGCCTTTGGAAATTTTCATGTAGTTAATATTCTTGGAGTGTAGGAAGCAACTTAGGAGGACATGAAGCTAGACACTGGGCAGAGGTCATATTCTTAACCTTTTTAATGGAAATGATTCGTGCGGAATTGTGTTTATCCTGATGGTGAAGAACCATTGGAGGGTTCTAAGAAGGACTAACACAACTCTATTTGTATTTAAGAGAAATAACTGCAGCATTGAGAAGGGTAGCCTGGGCAGGAATGAAAACCAAGGCAGTGCTATCAATTAGGAGGTTTACCTCAAAAGAAATTATGGGAGCCCGATCAAGATTTAGCAGGTGAAAGGAAGAATCAAATTTAAGAGATAGTAAGAAATTACAGATAATTAGACTTAGTAAATGATATAGTGTGTAATGCGAGAAAAGAATCTAAGCTGTCCAACATATTTCTTTTTAGGGTAGTGGGGTAAATAGGTCATGATGCCATTGACTGAGCTAAAGAATAAAGGAGGAAGAACAGGTTTGTTGGAGAAAGCTCAGTTTGTAAAGTTGAATTTGTGATGACAGAGGAAAATTCAAGAAGTGTTGTTTCTACACCTCAGGTCTGAGTGTAGGAAATAGCTTGAAGAGTCCTTCTCATATAGGAGCTTTGCCATCATTGAAAGAATCACTGAGGCTTTAGGCATGATTGTGCTTACACTGAGAGAATGAGTAGCATGAAATATCAGAGTCAAGAATTAGATCCAGAGGAAATGCAAGTTTCATATGCTGTCAAACTTTAGGCTGAGTGTATAGACTTTGATATTACGCTATGCAATTTCAAATACATGCCAACTGCCTGCCTTCAAGACAAAATTAAAGAAAGCTTGCTACAGTGATTGCAATACCGTCTGTTAGGTGTTCCACTATGCTGTAGGGAGGCGAAAGAGTTAAGTTAGCTCAAACTGTCAAAAATGTACAACATAATAAGAAGAGCCTCATTTTTAAAACAAGAAAGATAATAGTCCGTTTTAATGACACTGGCGTATTCAGTTGTAATAGAGCTTTTGATGGCATCAGCAGAGCTTAACTTTTTTTCTGCTGTGAAATAAATTCGGAGAAAAATGAAATCAATATCCAATAGCAAAATCATGCCAGAAGGTAGAATATTAGTATCCTGTCCTCATTAGCTTCAAATTGATAGGTCTATGCAATTGACTATATATTTCTTCTTTGAAATTCTTTGACAGACTCTTTCAACTAAAAAATTATCATTAAAATAAAAATGTCCTGAGATTTCCATAGAAAAGAAACACTGAATCAAGGAGGTGAGATGCTAACAGAACAACATCAACATGGTATTCAAAGTACGAATTAAAGATATGTTAGTCAACTTTCTGTGTGGTTATGGGACCTGAGCCTATGTCTGACCATTCTCAGGCATGTCACTTACAAGTCACAGTTGCCATTAAATTACTTGATCAGAAACAGCCGGCTACTGGTGATGAAACAATGCTTAATAGAATATGACTTCCTCTGATGAAAATGAGTAGACAATAGATATTCTTTCAGAGGCTGGACGGTGAACTTAAATATAATATCCAAAAATTGATGAGCACACAATCTGTAAGGAAACATAACTTCAAATCTTTAGCATAGCTGGACATAAATGGAAAAGAATGATATCACATGCATTTGGAAAGCTTTCAGGTTTACAACAATATAATATACTGTCATCAGAAATGGTTTAAAATTTTAAAAAGCAGATTTGCAAACCACGTTATTCTCTGTACATCATTCAGCAGTCTTCCACCAACAACCGTTGTCATTGATCTTTTTAGTGTCAACTATGTGCAGATGTAGCAATGGTATGCAACTTTCCAATGAAGATTTAAGCAATGTTGAATATAATGTATCCATTTATTTATCATTTATTGAGAATTATGTGCTGGACACTAAGTTAAGAGAGAAAAATAAATCCATCTTCCCTATATGAAAGAGTACACAATGCACTGAAGGTAATATTTTAAATATTTTTCTTCTATAAACTGTGCTTTCACCTCAAATCTCAGGACATTCATATTTCCTTAAAATGAGTGTGATTTTACATTTTGGGTCTACAGTCTACCATAACTTCCTGAACTCTTCCAGCAGTATCATTTCAGAGGTATTCTGGTTTTGCAGTTAATCCTTCTTCTTAAAGTGTCTTGCCCTTGATATTTTTGATTGCATGCTTTTTTTTTTTTTTTTTTTTTTTTTCTGAACTGAAAATAGGAGGTGGCTGGCAAAGTATAAAATTGGGCAAAAAGAGATAAAACTAGCAAAGTAATATTATTTTGATCCCAAGAAAAACACTTCTAACTGGACAGCCTGTTAAACTGTAAGATAAACACTCACAGAATTTAGAATAATCCCCAAGACAAGAACCTTTTAAGGAGATGAGTAAATTACTCTAAAATATCCTGTAGAGGAAAACATGCCATGTTCAATTATACAGACCAATACAACTACTTCTCCTGGAATCTAGATGTCTTTTTACTATATACGTATGTAGATTAATGATTAATACTTAAGTTGGACACGCTTCATTTGAAAGTGTGAATATTCCATTTTTCCCCATTTTAAAAGGGAATATTATTCATTAGGAAACCTACAAAAGAGTATAATATTTTGGTCTCATCCATAGTTTCCTGTATTACTTAAAAATCTCTTAATTTTCATAATTGTTAAGCTCTAGGGAAATGTCTGTGATAACAGAATGTCTAGATTCTGTTTAACCAATAAACAATACATTATTTCACAAAATGGAGTGACACTCTTGTGAAAGTTTTGATAATTTATTTTATTTTAATCGATTGGTTCACATTATGCAATAAGAACAAAAAATTATATTTAAAAACTACAAATCCATTTTGGAACAAATATCTGAAAATCTGACTGCCTTATCATTATTATTATTATTATTACTACTATTCTAATTTTTTCTCCTGTTTTTTGAAAATCTGAAAGCTTTGCAAATGCATGTGATTGAAAAAAAAAATGTATACATTTGCTTCCAGGCTGAAATACCCTGCTAACTTTCAGCCAAGATTATTTTTATGGTTGAACGATTAACTTCTGAATATAGGGGTTTATAACAAAAAAACTCCCAGACCTAGAACTCCCATCATGTACGTGACACCACGATAGCATATTTTAGAGGACTGCAGCTCGACATGTTGAGGTGTTGCATTACTTACATCCTCTATCCACAATAAGAGGCTATTTGCCTAGGGTATTAGTTTTGGCTCTGTTTCTTTCCAACTGACTCCAAGGGAAAAGTATGTAAAGAACCTAAACTTTAGAATGGGGGTGGTAGTGGGGATGGAGGTTGGAAATTAGACTCAGGATTTATCTGGGAAGAGACATTATTTACTCGTATGCATTCTGGACTCGAAAGTGTGGGAATATCCGCAGACTGATTTGACCAGAGACACAGTGCTGGATACGTTAGATAGCCTTTCCGGTTGTTGAATTGCACATTCATTTCTATATTAACTGTTGTAATGTTTAAGCTCTCCTTTTGAGAATAAGACTGTTGTGTATTGCTAGATGTAGATAAACTCCACTAAATGTCACAAATAAGTACAGGGAATTAATTACTAACTACATCAAAACACAGAATTTGTGAACATTCAGTGTAAGCTTACCATTCATGGCGAGATTGAACTTACAAGCATTTTCTTGAATAAGAGTAAATTTCTCTGGAACAGAGAAGCAGGTATCAGGTAACGACAGCAGAGACAAAAACTGGCTCAGTCGCCTGTCTTCTCTTCATTACAGACCTCACAAGTGTGCCCTTTTATCTCCATTTGTTTTCTTAATTGCAAAACACAGCTTTTTTCTCTCTCTCTACCTTGTCATCTCTGATTTCTTTGGGTTGTCTTTTTTCTAGTTTCTCTTTTATATTCTTGCTGGCTGTTTCCTGTTTACTCTTTTTTGATTTTGTCTTCCCCTCTAGCCCTGAATGTGGCTTTCTTACAGACACAGAGGCCTCAGCAGGACTACCCCAAAGAGCCAATTCCAACTTGGACCCAGTACAACACCACTGCTGTCAGGAAGGTGCTGTCGCTGGGCTTGCATTAAAACCAAACCAAACCAAGCAAAACACAAAACACCAAAACACTAAACTAGATTTAATTTTAACTCAGAGGTAAAAACTAAGGAACATTTGCTGCAGTCTTTTGCTGAGCTTCTTTGAGGGTCATCTCTATTGTAAATGCATGGGGATGCCTAAGTTTAGGCATGAAATGCAAGCACTTAAAACAACCAAAAAATAGCAACACGTAGGTCAGCGTCCTCAGAAACATTTTTGTTCAGTCCACAGATATTCTCTGGGGAAAAAGAAAAAGTGCTTATCTTGAACTCTTGATTTTTTCCTTTTTTTTGAGCATGTAATTTTTATCAGTTTGTTTTGTTTTTGTGACTCCCCCCCCCCCCACTGCTTATAAAACTAGCAAGCAGAAGTCTCTCTGGAACAAGATAGAATCATAAAAGTTTTCAAGAATCTCGTCACAAACTAAACAGTACAAATTGCACATTCTTCATGGAAGTATCAGCCTTTAGTGCGTGCCTGGATCCAACTATAATAGATTATCCCAAAGTGGGAAAGAATGAACAGTACAAAATTAGCAGAACTGAGAGCAGAGCTTGTCTAGTGAAGGCAATACAATCTGCGCTTGAGGGGCCTGGATTCTCAGGCAATGGGAAAAGACTATGTAAAGTTTAACTGTTGCAAGTGCATACTTCATAGGATCTCAAAAGGCAGACTGGTGCACTGACTTCAGTATGAGGAAAATTGTATTAACAAATATAATGCTTGCTATCTCTTGGCATAATAGCTATACTATAATCATGCCTGTTATTTATGTAATAATGCATATATGTGCATGCATACATGCAATAATGCATGCGTATCTATTATAAAATTCAAGACACACACATAAATATCTATGTATTTATGTAGATTCCATATTGTGAATTTTTATGAGTTAGATAAGCATATTCCTGAGTAGGTGTATAACCATGCCTTCATACAATATTAACAAATATTTCCAAATAAATATTCACACAGTTAAAGAAATAGATTTAATTTATAATGTCATGGGCTGGTTAATGTGACATTCTCTCAAACTTCATGTAACAGCAGAGGAATTACCAAAAAGAAACAGTTAAGGTATAATAATAATTTTAGCCATTCTTTTTCCAAGTTGCTATAATCTACCCAAAGATAACTAATTGTTCAAAGTAAACATTCCACTCCGACCACAAAAGGAATCCATTACACAAACATATAATTCACAGTCATTTTTAGTGGGTTGTAAACAGTTTGGAATGAGCATAAAATGGGACAAAAATCAAAGTGAGCATTTTGAAATGAAAAAGTGTTTGCTACAAAAGGTCAGTCCCTTTGCTTGGCAAACTATGTAGAAAAGCCTGGGAAAATGCTGATCACACAAGCAATGAGGGAATTTTAAAGCCAACAGCCTCCTTGTTTCTTTAAACAGACATCGGAACCTATAACTGGATCCTGTCAAACAAACGACAGCAAAAAAATATAACAGCTGCTAAGAAGTCAAGTTGAGAGATAAAGTTTTTGAGGCTAAGGACCTTCTCAGAAGTAGACTAAAGGTCTTTCTTAAATCTTTAAGCAAGGTTATGGATCCCAGGGTGGCTTTTAGGCACCAAGTCAAATATGTAAGTTTGTATATCGTTCTTGTCATAGTATTTTGTGTTCCAGAAAAAAGAAACAGGACAAACTTGTTGATGAGCATCTGCTGAGGAATTAGACAAAGTAATTTATAGCTGGAATCTTCAAATTTGAAAAACTTGGTATCATTTTTTTGTAATTGTGATTAAAAAAACATAAAAATATGCTCTCTTAACCATTTTAAAGTATACGGTTCAGTAGTGTTAAGATCTCTAGGTATCCTTTTAATGTTGTTAAATAGTTTGGGGGCATATTAACCAGAACTGAGAATCATGGAAGAAGAATAAGTTGTTAAACCATATTTAAAAGGATGAGTGTCCATCCAAACGAAATCAAATCTTTTTTTTTTTTTTTTTTTTTTAAACCAGTCCCATTCCCTCACAAAAAATATACTGGATGCATAAAAAATACATTTATGGTAGAAATATGCTTATTCATTTAGTTAACTCCATTATTATATAAAAGAAGTCTTATGCAATGGCTGATGTTGTTGGGTAGAAAAAGGATTGGTTTACCATGTAAGGGATGTCTTTTTGGTTATCTCACACCAGGTGACTCCTTATATGGCATTGTTACAGTGTGTCAAGAAAATAATCTGGGAAATAGGCCAAATTAAACTTCTCCTGGTCTTAACAGGAGGCAAAAAACAGACAAGTATGTGTGTATTATTCAGTATTTCATATGTCCTTTAAAAGATTTTTAAATAAAATTGTGTATATTTAAAGTGTACAACATGATGATTTGATATGATTACTATAGTCAAGGTAATTAACACATCATCTTTTCACATAGCTACCATATTATTGTGTGATGAGAGCACCTATAATCTACTCTCTTAATATATTTCCAGTATTCAACACAGTATTGACTAGAGTCATTATGCTGTACATTAGATCCTAAACTTATCACACTACGTAACTGCCACTTTATACCATTTGACGAACATCTCCCCGTTTCCCTCATTCCCTTTTATGTCATTTTTAAGCAAACTTCCCGTACTTTTTAAAATTGTAGTGGTTATCGTCTTTTCGAGTACCTCTTTTTTTCTTTCATAGCACTTATCATAGTTTATGTGTGTGTGTGTTTGTGTGTGTGTGTGTGTGTGTGTGTTTGATGTATATCTCCTCTATATTCTCAGCTGGTAGTATAAAGAATGACACATAGGAGGTACTAAATAGCTACTTGTTGCACAAATGCAACAAACACTTAGTGGCTGTTCATTCAACCCATATTAAACAATGTGCATGGCTCTTTCTAAATAATGGACTTTCACAAAGAGTAGTCAGTTATATGCTTTGATAGCAATAACTATGGGTTAAGGTCTTAATCCTAATTGTACCAGTTTAGACTATATGCTTTTTTCAGTTCATGTCTCCTAGGCTCTTGTCTCTAAGAGATAAAGAGACCCTATTTTTAAGTAAGCAATTTCTATATACTTTTGAGATTATAAGCTATACAAAATAGTTTATAAAACAGTGAAAAATGGATTTCTCACTGCTTAGATCTACACACCACCTGTATGTCTCAGTGCCTCCCTCTAAGTGCTGTTCCCCTAGACCGCAACTCCCGCGCACCCCACCCCCCAAAAAAAAAAGCCAGATGACCTCATGCTTTTGGTTAGTTTACTATATGGATTGAGCATTAGCTGATTTGATATTTTCACAGAAATAGCTTTGGAAGAAGAAACATAAATTGAGTTTTTCATTGGTGACTTACAATATCCCATATACAATTTCTGCAACTGTTAAGGCAAGTCAAGGGAGAATTAACCACTTGGAAGAACTTTAAAGACTAACATACTTCTGAGGACCTAGGTCACGATGGTGAAGTAGGTAAATGCTCTGCTTCCTTCCTGTCAGGACCACATCAAAATTACCACTAAACTACAGAATCACTACCTTTGACAATCACCTGAAGTCTAGCTTAACAGAAGTCATACAAGTAAGAACATGCAGAAGAAGCCACATGGAGACTGGTGGGAGGGACGGAGACAGGGAACAGGCTGGTCCCACAGTGTATGTGGCAGTTACAAATCAGGAGGAATATCCCCCCTGAGGAGTGAGGCATCCTAGCCTCACACCAGGCTCCCCAGTCCAGCGTTCCAGTGCCAGGGAGAGAGGTTCCCACATCTTCTGGCTGTGAGAACCAGTGGAGATTGTGACTGAGTGAGATGGAAGGTGGCTGGAGAACTGGAGTCCTGGGCATTCCTCTTAAAGGGCCTGAACATAGACTTACTTGCTGGCAGACTCTTTCACTCTTAGTTCCAGTGCTGGGGCAGCAGCTTGAGGGGTGCCAGTGACATAGTGGAAAGAATTGAGTTTCCTGGCTTCCAGGAGGCTGGAGGGGAACCTTTCTCCCAAACTGAGATTCTGATGGAAGCCATTGTTTCTTTGTTGATCCCTCCCCTCACTCGGCAGCTGCCATATTTGAGTCTCCATCAACCTGGCTGACACCATTTGCCTTGTCCTGGTGATTCTCTGAGACCCAGTCCCACCCAACTTGCAGACCCACCCAAGCTGCTTCCAGTGGCTTTTCCATACAAATGGCCTGTTTGACTCAGGCTGCAGATGTTCCTAAAATCTCAGAAAGGTTCACAAATCCCAAACAAGCAGCATCTGGCATTGGCATGCCCTATACCTCTTGCTAAGAAGCCCCAAGCCCAGCACCAGTTGCAGACAGCCTTGGTTAATGGCTTGGCCTCTCCCAGGGACCTCCAAACCCAGTGTGAGTGGGAGACCTTTACGGATTACTTTGTGGTTCATGCCAAGTGACCTCGGGCAAGGCACAGGCTTAGGCTGAACTTGGCCTGTGGCAGGGCGCCTACCAGGAGGCCCCAGGAGACCGCATAGCCAGTTGTCAATTCCAGACCTTGCCAGAGCACCATCAAGCCACCTCCAAAGATGACACACCCAAAGAGCATGTGGGACCCCCCGACACAGGGTGGCTGAATGGACAAGAAAACAAAAATCCCTTATATACGCTGCCTACAAAGACTCACTTGAAAGACACACATAGCCTGAAAGTAAAAGGATGGAAAAAGATACTTCATGATAATGGAAACAAACAAAAAAAGTTGGGGTAGTAATACTTATACCAGACAAAATAGACTTCACAATAAAAGCTATAGCAAGAGACAAAGAAAAACCTAGTAATCCCACTTCCTGGTATTTATCCGAAGAAACCTAAAACACTACTTTGAAGGGATATGTGCATCCATATTTTCATTATAGCATTATTTACAATGGCCAAGATATGGAAGCAATCAGTGGATAAATGGATAAAGAAGAGGCTGTACATATACACAATGGACTATTACTCAACCATAAAAAGAAAGAAATCCTGCCATCTGCAACAACATGGTTGGACCTAGAGGGTATTGTGTTGACTGGAGTAAGTTAGACCGACAAAGACAAATGCTATATGATTTCACTTATATGGGGAATCTAAAGAACAAAATAAATAAACAAAACAGAAATGGACTCATAGTTACAGAGAATATTTTGGTGGCTGTTGGATGGGAAGAAGTTTAGGGGGATGGGTGAGGAGTGTGGGGGTTGAGAGGTACAAATTGATAGTTACACGGTATTCATGGGGATGTAGAGTACAGCATAAGGAACATAGTCAATAATATTGTAATAATATGTACGGTGTCCGATGGGTACTAGATTTATCAGGGTGATCACTTTGTAAGTTATATGGATGTCCAATCACTGTGTTATATACCTGAAATTAATATAATATTTTATGTCAACTGTGATTGAAAAATTATATATATATATATATATATATATATTTAAAAAAATACTATCACACTCCTTTACAGTTTGTCCTCCAAGTTTTGTGTATATTTTCTAGGCTAAGCAGGCAATGTCAATGTCAGAAACCACAAAAGTGACTTTTATCCAGTTATAACAGTTGGTGAGGAAGAGAATGCTCTGGTGGTTTAGAGGAATGAAGAAAACCAAATCAAGATAAGGAAACATACTAAACAAGTTATTCGCTAAATTGGTTTACATTTGGCTCACTAATAGAGTTTCTTCTAGGCATGTCCAAGAGATGCAAAATTTAAAATGCAATACCATCTGACCAGGGATGAATAAAGAATCTGTCTTGTGCCAAGCACTGGGTAGAATTTCCCTGGGGAGACTATAGGATCGTAAACAGTTTTTTTCTGCCAAGTGCAAGTAACTAACTGAATGAATGAATGAGTGAATGAATGAATAGATGAGTGGATGATTGAATGAATAAATGCTGAGATCTGCTTTCCTGATATTGTTTTATTTGAAATCAAACATGTAAGGAGCACTAAAAAAGTACAGCTACAGCTTATAGGTGATTTTTTTTTTTTTTTTAAGGCAGGGAAATACTGTTAAGACAAAAAGAGAAAAGGAAACAGTTTTTTATGACAGTCAATGTGCTGCTGTAGTGAGTATTGAGGCCATTTCCCTAAGACTGTGAGAGTAAACACACAGTTTTCATTAAATGTGCCTTTCCCATAACTGGTCCATAAGCATTTCCCATGACTCTGCAGTTGAGTGTCTTGGCTGGAAGAGGATCTGGCCATTAGAAAGAGGGCTGCAGATATGCTGAGTCCCAGTCGTGCCGAGAGACTTGGCACCTTTCTATGCTACTTCCTAATACCAACCCCAGCATAAAATGTCATCAGAAGCCTGCATAAACATTGGACTTAGATTCACATAAATTATTTCTGTCCTAAGGTGCTTTATGCCAGAATTTAGTAAAAACAGCACTTTGAGTAAATAGAATTGGCGTATAAATGTAAAAATATTAATCCAACAAAATGATCCTAGAAAAATATAATCAGAAGTACACACTTGTAAATCTTGCAATGATGTGAGAGGTTTATCTAGTGATTCTGAGATTTTACTGAACATTTCCATAAAGTTCCTCTAAACTGACACTGCCAAAGTGCTTCGAATTACCAATTTCTTTGTGGAATTACGGTTTTTGAATTTCATTAAAATGCTTGGGAATTATTTTAATAATCGTATGTATAATTAGCACTGGATCTACAAATTCAATTTAAGAGTAAACACTGGGACAATGAAATATAGTGCCAGATATGATTGTTCCTGTCGGTGAAAACATTGTCTTATTTCATTAAAAATATCAACAAAAATGCCATGAACAAAAGATACAGTTTCTATTTATAGACATTTCTACTCTACAATATTACGGTATCTGTATACCGCAAGGCTGTATCTGGCAGAATTTTCATTGTGCCTGGGGTATGCACATGAGTAGAGAGGTAAAGAGCCACTTTTTTTATATGTGCACACATCTTATTACGTACAGCTTCCCCCGAAGTCCTATTTGGATTTCTGCTCTAATATAACAGTGCTCACACAGTCAGTACTGAGTACAAGTGAATGAAGATTTCCTGAAAATGATAATTTAGCTATTGGCAATAATAACATTATAACATTTTCAGTGATCCATTTTGGATTGAACTACTTATTAAAGAATATCTATTCCTCAAATATGTACTTATAAAATTAAATGAGATTGCAACATGCAGTAAAAACACATTTCTTTCTAAACGCCAATTGACTCCCTTCCTCACCTGCACCTCTCTTCATGTTCATTCTGCTTTTACTGTTTTCTACTTTCTCTCTGAACTCTCAGCTCTTCTCTCTGATGTGTTGATATGCTTTTCTCCAAAGCCACTCTCTTTATCCACTTTCCCTACCCACTCGTCCCCTTCTTGTTATTCTCCATTCCCTACTGATATGGGAATAGTAGGATCCCAAGGCTGTCCTTACAGTATAATTAAAGTATGAATTTCCAGGAGTTGGAAATTGCAGACCATTTTTATTATGCTTCTATAATAAAGCCAGGTAACACTGAGAGAATTAAAATAGCTTTTCCCTAGCAGATAACTTGATAAAGATTTTTTTCCCCTTGGTTCTATTGTTTTAAGAGATTGGGAGCTGAAACCGGGAATAGATTCACCAATTCTTTTTCTGAAAACACCTCTATCTTTTACATGATATATATCCCCCAAGATCCTGGGAATATGTTGTAAACTTGTAACAGATGGTGATGAAGCTTCATATTTTTATACAATACATTTTTTTTTTTTTTGAGATTCTGCATCTATTGTGTGTACCTTCCAGGGAAAATGACCTTGAATGAATGAAGTCATAGTATGAAGGAAAAACATCCCACAGATAGACTAGCATAGAAATGATGAGTCAGTTGGGTTTTGTTTTGTTCCTCTCAGAAAGATGAAATAATTTCAGATGAAAAACAGAATGTTGAAATATAAGGATCAAAGGTCATCTTAACACTGGAGGTGCATCTGTTAATTGTTCCAGGAAAACCAGTTAGCCGTATTCTGACTGAACAGAAACACATGGAAGATGGAATATCACTGTTTGCAAGTAGAAATGCTATTTGCTTCAGTTGGGGGCTTACCAAAAATTGTTCTGGCACAACATCTACCAGCATGAATGCTAGGAGGGTTCTAACACTGTGAGTGCTGATATTTTATGAATGTTTTATCACTGGCTTGAAAACAAGAAGTTTGCAATTGAATCAACAACACGTCAGACAGACAAAATATTAAAAAAAAATTTAAAAAAAGAACATTAGTGGGAATTACTGATGTCCCTATTGTAAAAACAAGCTGAAGTTAATAAAAAACTTGATCCTCTTAACCGATTAACAAAAGTCAAGTTTTAATTGCCTGGCTTTCCAGACAAATCAAGTGGTGCTGTTAACTTCAGCATTGGTTGTGCAGGGGGTGCAGTAATGGGGAGAAATGACTGCATATTCAGTTACCCACCTCTTTTTTCGACAGCTTCAATGCATTGCTTTACGAACCGCGGAACGGTGGAATTTTCACGTTCACACACTGCGTGCAGATGAGAGCCAAAAATTTGATCTGCAAAAGAAACAAAGATGAGCTCCATTAAAATCCAAGCTTGCGTTGTTCTTTAATTTGATTCTGTTTCCATATCCACTGCATGATGAAATCTGCATCTTGCATAGGAATCGATTTTTTGCTTTAATTCCAAAGTGTCTATTGCAGACATACAAAGACCATAACTCCCTCCTTTATGGAACAGGACTCCAGCCCCAGAAAAAGAAAACTAACACTCTGCCCTCAATTAGGCAGGGGTGACTGAGTAAATTTTAGTCTTTCTGGGCTTAACTTTGTTGTCTATAAAATAATGACAAGGAATTAAGGAAACTTCTACAAAATAATTAATTTTAATGAATTGACATCTTGAGTGATTTAGAAGAAATTTACCAACGATTGCCAAAATTTTGATTTTGTCAGTATGTTTAGAAGATTCATTCTGTAGCTCAGTGATATCCGGCAAGGTTAAGTTTTGAGGAGACCTAACTTTGAAGTGAATTCCTTAACATTTCTCCTGCCTTAAATGCCCTTCCTTGTCTCTAAGTGACCTGTTTCCTTTAATGCTCGGCTCAGATGGTACTTTCTCCATAAACTCTCTCCTCCCTGCCTCAATGTTGTGTCTCCTGGAACATGGTTCTTTGGGATTCCAGTTCCTCAGGATGGTAATAGGTGATATGGGAAAAAGGGCCTGTGATCAAAATGGTTTAGCAACATTGGGTTAAACAAAGTTAAATGGGTTTCTTTCATGTGTGTTTATTTTAGAGCTTGTGATATGCCAATGTGCCCTGGGAATCACCACGAGGAGCTGCAGGATGTAGTATTTCCCACACTTATTTGAGTAAGATCCTTTTATTTCAAAGGACATCCCTCTAGACTAATGTTTCCGAGAATACACTCAGTGAAATCCTAGCCTAGCCCTCTTGTTTAGAACATGATTTATGCTACCTTGCATTGTGTATTTACATTTATAATATATGAAATATATTTTCTCAAAGTAGATTCTGAGTGCCGGAATCATCTGTGTGCTCTTATAGTCACCAGCACTTTGCACAGATTCTGGCCCACAGGACTCACCCACAGAGTTTTAAAAATTGTGGTAAAATATGAATAACATAAAATTTACCATTTTAACCATTTTTACATGTACAGTTCAGTGGCGTCAAGTACAGACTGTTGTGCAACCAACAACACAATCCCTTTACAGGACTTTTAAAAACAGCATAGATGTTTATTACTGATAATGAAACAAATATTTAGTAGTTTCAAGTGCTTCCCATCTTGCTCAGAATGAAATCCAATTCCCTGTCATCACTTCCAAGGCAGCACATGACCTGACTTTCCACCAATTACTTGACTTCATTTGCTTCCTCTCTCCTCTCTCCCCGTCGTCCTTCCCGGCAGTCACTCTATCCATATTGCTGACCCTTGGCCACTTCAAGTGTATTTCTGCTGCTGGACTTTGCACTTACTATTTCCTCTGCATGCAACTCTATTGCCCTAGATCTCCGATCAAATGGCATCTTATTATTGTAGCCTTTCCAGTCTACCCACCTTTACAAAAAAATGGTGACCGCTGCTAGCAGGAACCTCCATGTCACTTCCCTGCCTTACTTCCCTTAGAGCACTTCTCTCCACCTGACATCTTAGACTGATGTGTTTACCGATTACTTGCTTCCCTTGCTTAGAATGAAAAATCCAGGAGAGTAAGGACTATACCTATTTCTTTTATTGCTGGATCCCCAGTAACTAGACAATGCTTGGCATGTACCAGAAATTCAGTAAGCATTCATTGAATCATTGGCTGCAAAACATCATCTGAATCATCAATGGAGATTCTCAATGAACCTTAAAAAATATTTGTAGCAAAAGTGGGGAGAAAAATGTAAAATGCAGCATACCAGAATGCTACATAATACATTTCACAGACGGGTAGGCAAAATGGAGTGTGGTGAGATATCAAGGAAGTCAAGATTTTCATCCATTTCTTAGAAAAAGTGATGAACTGGGGACAATCCAGCAGGGAGGGAAGAAATTAAGGCTAAAGCACTAATAATAATGAACTCCAATATGGAAATGTATATATTTTTTTCATCCAAGAGATGGAAAGAAGATAAGCTCAAAAGACATCCATCAACATCATGTAGAAAAGTGGGAAATAATCATGGGTGTTTGCTTTGAATACTTGGTCAAGTAACAAAGATGTGTTCAAAAATGGCGAGACAACACTGTAAGAAAGAATGACATAAATATTAAGAAAAATAACTCAGAACTTCAAATCAAATAATTTAAATTGACCAGATTTATAGTCAGGAAGAACTGCTATAAAGTATAAATCCCCTTAATGAAAATGATAATTCAAATCAATTTCACAAACATTTATTATCTTCTATCTTTATAGCAATGAGGTAGACATATTAGATTGTAAAAAAGAAATCAAGAAGTTTACCATCTAGTAAGGGCTAATAAAAGTATTCAAATAGTATACAAAATAGAACATAGCAGGTGTCATAAACGGTACTAAATGCTAAGAAAGGTGTCCTATAGGTTTTTGTGACATTTAGTTCAGATGCGGTTTGCATGTGGTGGGGAGTAGGAGAGGTTTGTGAGATGAGCGTCATTCAAGGAAAACAGGTTCCTGAATGAAGTGTATATTAAAATCTGGAGAAAGTTATTTTTTCTTTTGATAGGTAGATACAGAAAGATAGAGATGAAAGCATTCTAGGGCACATACTCTTCCATTCATTCAGCTATTTGCAAGAGAAAATCCTGAGTGCCTGCTCTGTGTCAGGAGCTGGGAAAGACATTAGTAATATAATAACCAAGACCCAATCCCCATGCTAGAAAAGTTTCTTGTCTAGTTAGGGGAGCATATAGATAAGCAAGTAGAAACATTTTGTCATGAAAAATCCTGTAACCAAGGAAGTACAAATGTACTGGGAACACATGGAGGGGCATTGGACCAGCCTGAAGTACCCACGGAAGACTTTCCGAAAGAAGAACTACATCTTCCAGAATAAGTAAGACTTAAATTGGAGAGCTAAGAGAAGGGACAAAGGGGCATTTGGAGAAGATGAAGAAGAGGTAAACAGACACGTCAGTGATGGGAAGAATGATAGCGAGATTGTGGGGTGCTGAGGGCAACATTCACTCTTCCTTATTTAGAGAAATCTTAACGTATTAAGCTTTAAAGGGAGTTAAAGACTGTGTGATAAAGAGCCTTAAATATTAAGCCAGGTAGGTGAAATTATTCGAGAGTGTGCAGACACCATTGATTTCTTATACATATGCTATTCCTCTGCCAAATTCTTTCTTGTTTTTGGAGTCAACTCATAACACATAATCTGAAAATGTTCTCTATTAGCTTCTGCATCCCTTATAGCTTTGAGTGATCAGAGAGTTCTGGTGAGGGGAAGGACTTGGGAAGCTACAAGAGAAGATTTTTTTCCCTGATAAAAGGAGAGGGGTGTATGAAGATACACTTCCTTTTTTTCTTCCTTCTTTGAACATCACTGTGCAATCATGTGATGCTTGGAGCTACTGCAGCAATCTTGTCACCATGAGGCAACATGCATACAAACAAAAGATTAACATGATGAAAAAGAAACAGTTACCAAAAAACCTGAGCTCTCAATGACATTGTTGAACTTTCAGCCCAATCCTAAAACACTTTCTCTAGACTTCTTGTTAGATAAGATAATATAAGTCATGTTTAACTGCATAGTCTATCATCTGCAACCAAAATGTTCATAATCGCATGGCAGGCCCAAATCATGTGGCAGAATGGACATGTGATTGTCTAGGAAAGATGTTATGAAGATCAGAATCAGGATAGAGGTGTGGCATATTTAATCATTGTTCACAATTTTTCTAGTCTTCACTTAATTAGATTTATATATTTACCTCCTTTGTCATGGTACTATGTAGGGAAACTCACTAGAGCGGGTGCCATTTGTTTCCTCCACTGCACTGATGTTGGGCTTGGCCATAAGACTTGCTTTGGACAATGTATTGTGAGTAGGAATGACAATGTGACAGTTCTAGACTGAGGCCTTAAGACACATTACAGACTTCTACTCACCTGCTTGCTTCTCTGCTAGGGCCAAGACAAGAGCTCCCCTGGGTAGCTGCTGCCCCTTCAGTCTGGGCTCCAAGGTAAATATTAATAAATGCATATGGTACAGAACAGAAGGCAGCTCTGAATGAGGAGATAAGTCCAGTCAGACCTACAGCTTAAA
Organism: Rhinolophus sinicus; assembly: GCF_036562045.2. Lineage (NCBI taxonomy): Eukaryota > Metazoa > Chordata > Mammalia > Chiroptera > Rhinolophidae > Rhinolophus > Rhinolophus sinicus. The sequence continues at coordinate 134,160,926 of NC_133751.1, read as the reverse complement.
GCAGAGCTGTTCAGTCAAGCTTGCCCTAAACTGCCCGACCCATAGACATGAGAAATAAATATTTTTTGCTGTATGTCACTAAGATTTTGTTTGTTTGTTATGCAGCAATAGCTTACTGATAAAGATAACAAGTGTCTGGGTTTTTGATGATCTAAGCTACATTGGAAGAATAAAAAACAGAGTTGACAGAATGTGAAAAGTGAAACTAGGGAGCAAATAAACAGGGAAAAAATAATTCTAAATTTGCTAAGAATGTGGAATTATGCAGCAGTTTAGACACAACCATAAGGAAGAGTCCCAAAGGAAATTGTTCTCACCTTAAAATTTAAACTCATTATGCCTTACCTAATATTACAGCACTTCTTATTCTATATTCTCTACAGACTAATTCAATTGTATCAAATTCAAATCAGTGAATATTTCGTGAGCACCTACCATATGTTGAGTGTTGTAAAGGATGCAAAGATTAATTAATTCATTCAGTAACTATCTGTTACATGCCCACTATAAGCCAGACACTGTGCTCCAGCCTGAAAACGCAATGACGCATGAAGCATGATCTCTTACAGTCTGGGGGGGGGGGGGAGAATAACTCCCAAACAAAATATCATATGATTAGTGCCATTGCAAGGGTGTGTGATAATAATAGTGAAGATTTATTGTGCATTTACATTAAGCCAGACAAGGTTCAAAGTACTTTACATATTCTATCCAATTTAATCTTTACACCAATCCTCAAACTTTTGGTGGTAGATACTGTTATCATCCTGATTTTACAGGAGAGGAAACTGAGGCATAAAGACAACAAGTCATTTGTCTATAGCTACAAAACATCAATCTCTAGGAGAACAAAAAGGTAAGGACCTAAACTAAGGCCATGGAAAAAAGAGGTGATTTCAGGCATTTTTGTTTCCTGGATGCAGGAGATGAGCCAACCCATCAGACAAAGAGGGATTTCAAATTTCTTGCTTGGTTGAAGGAGACCCAGATGCAAAAACCTGAGGGTTTGAAGATTCATGAGATTGATATTTAGAACTTAAGCATTTCAGATGCAGCTGAATGATGATGGGAAATAAAGGTGAAAAGTTTTCATTGGATTTTGGCAATTCAGAGGCTATTTGTAACCATAAATAAAATGGCTTTAGTAGAAGAATGCAACTGGAAAGCAGATGTTTGTGGTCCAGATTTGAAGAGAATTGAGGAAGTAGATATAGCAGAGAGACTTCCGTTTTAAGACATTTCATGGTCGGAATTAATTATAAGGAAAGAAGGGACGTGGAGAAGGATTTGGAGTTGGGTAAATAGGAGAGAATTTCAACTGCAGGGTATTTTTGATTGCCATAGTGCCCTGAGGGGGTGAGGAGCAATACTGTGGGCTATGTTCAGTTATTATAATGTAGGAGGTGGGGGAGGTGCATTACTGCCACTTACTGGGGGGTCCAGGCAAGTGCAGGCAATGCTTCTCAGGGAAATACTGCCCATCCCTGATTACCAAAAGCACCCTAGTGAGAAAAGAGCCTGGATATGTTGAACTTCATTAGATAGAAGAAGGGAGATGTTTGCTTCTGCTTGTTATCAGAAAAGCCAAAACATTTATTCTCACTTCTGTCCTCTCTTTATGCTGGCTACATTCATCCAAGAAGGTGTGGCTCCCCTGGACTCTATGGATTACTTTAGCCCTCCAGGTGAACCCGATTAACTCAAAAGATGTCATGTGACCCAAGCTCCGCCAGTGCATGTCCCCCTACAAAAAATTTAGCATTGGGACACTGCAGACTGAGGTAGTTACTTCCAGGGATTTGAATTGTAAGGCTGCCTGGACTTAGACACTGGGGGGTGGGGGCAGCCATTTTGAGGGATGTCCAGGTACAATGGGTTAGTGGTCACAGGAATGAATTTGTAGAGGTGAAAGAAACAAATAGACCTCAACTCCTCAGTTTCTGATGCCTAACTCCAGGCACCATATATCCTTGCCATGAAATGCATTAGAAATTACAGTGAATATCTGTTTAATGCAACTAAATAAATTAGACTACAACAAGGGCATTCCAATGACCAGTAGTTTTCCAGAGAGGGCTTATAATCACAATAGAAAGTGCTAGCCTTGACAAAATGGCTCAGTGGGATCCACTGTTAACAGAAAACACTGGTCAGGATGAGTTGGTGGATGTCTATGAGTTTTGCTGGTCCCATAACTATTCTTCTATCCTCTGGCAAGAACACCCTGATTTCCCTTTGGGGATAACACCTTTCTCATTTTGCTGCCATTTGTTTTGAGTAGTGTTGACCTCGTCACCTCCAGTACCAGGGATGAACATGCATTTCATCATCTGGCCAGTGTATTTGGTTCAGACAGGAACACGTGGTCCAAGTAAATCCTGAGGCTTTGTCTAGTGCTAGTGGGAAAGAGGAACCCTCTTTCTAGAGGAGATGGTAAACTGTGAGGAGGTGAGTCTGAGCTTCCCTAAGTTATGTCACCACTTTCTGAGAAGACATACTGGAAAATTAAGCCCACAGAGTGGAAAACAGAGCTGAGCAATAGAGGAGATAAAGATTTGAGAGCATTTTGGTGCCCCTTGATTGAGTCATGCCGGAAGCTATCCTTGCCCCTTGGACTTTTCAATTAAGTAGTCCAATAAATTCCATTCTTATTTTTGAAGTTTAGATAAGTTTCTGTCAATTAGAACTGGGAGAATCCTGACTATAGCATTAGCCTTCACCATAAAACGGTGAATTATATAACTTAGAGGAGATGATGATGGACATGAAATGACTTTGTAAAATAAAAAGTGCTATTCAAAGAAAGTAAATCATAGAGATTTAGCTACAATGTCATTGTCAAATTTAAGGGCTGCTGTAGGATTGCCATCAGTCCATAAATCTTACACAGCTGAGAGTTTGATAAACCAAGGAAGACCATTAAATTATAGGAATGTGTTTGGACCACAGAACCTTCTATCTTAAAATGGTGTAAAGAAAGAGGGAGAGAGAAGGTGCTCTTGTTTTTTTGGCAAGCATTAAAAAACTAGCTTTTGCCCCTCAACTTCCATGTCTGTTGTCCTGACACAACTTTAAGGATGATTTCTGCATTCCCCTTCCTTAGAGTATTAAAAAAGGGAGCAGTCCCAGAACCCTGAGCTCATGACTCCCCACCTATATTCCCATCTGTGGGCTCACTGGTAATCTTCTCTTCCTCTGTTAACAACTTTGTGTATTTAGAAAACACCTCTTGCTAGGGGTGCCAATGTTTTTGGAATGTTCTACAACGCCTATGGCCTTGGCTAGTGTGAACATTGTATCTTCATTCTACTGCTTCAGTGCTTGTATCAGGGGTGTCAGACAACACATTGGTTGGAGAAAATCCATTTTCTGCAATTTTTTGTTGAAAGCATCTTTTGGTGAGAAAAACAAATAGACCTTCCACATGACTGCATTTATAAATCATGTTGTTTACATAATGAATTAGAGTTTAACTAGGAAATGGTGGTTTTTAATCTTTAAGCTCTCAAACTTTTGACCGATTTTAGTTAGTTCATCAGCATAACCAGGTTAAGTCTCCCGATTACAAATTAGCTTCATTCTCCCTCATCTCTGCTATATATTTTTTGACAAATTATGGAAAGAACACCCAGTAATGGGATCTTTGTCAGTTGGATTCCAAATGAATCAAAACTACGAGGAAAACTACTCAATAGAGGCAGTTAAATGTTCAAATAATGTGACGGTGTTATCATCATTTACCCAGGGAGACAGTCTCCACATGCTTTTCAAAATGATGTTATTCTGCTTTCAGGACAGAGGGCCATTGCAGCTACTCTAGTAAATTTTAAAAAGAAAAAACAAAGCATCTAAAACTGCACATGCATGAAGAATATAGCGGGGAACAAAAAATAGTAACAACAAACTGAACTGCTTAGCCTCACGTGTACACACACACACACACACACACACACATACACACACACACACACACCAGACTAATATTTTGGTCATAAGGGATATTTGTAAAGGTGTTTTCCTGCAATGGGAAAGAAAAACCAAAAACCAAAAAACAAAACAAAACGAAACAAAAAAACAACGGTGACTATCTTAAGCAAATAAAAACTTATTTGAATGATATTCATGGATGGGGGTGGAAAGGAACTGAAAGAATGTACTGGGAACTCAAAGTAATTTATTAATTGCTCAAAGAAATTACTGGAGGCTGTGGGACCCATGTTGGAGATGTTTAAAATCCAAGGTGCTTAGGAGATCCATGAAATAAGAAGTAGGAACTACAACAAATATCTGTAACTCTAGCTGGGTCAGGATGCTATTTTCATTGTCATCCCCAACACCAGGACTGTCATAATGACTTCTATTCATCCATTGCTTAAGATTTGCAGTTCCAGTAGAGGATACCCAGTTGGTTGAGATTATATTTTTAAAAACGGGTTGGCATGAGCACAGACATAGCCCTTGTAGCCTCCATGGCAAGTAGCATTCAAACTGGAAATTTTCTCCCGGCAGAATGCCACACACAGAGCGGCAGATCATTTCCCATTAGGTTGCTTTAAGGGAGGGGCAGTAGATAATGGAGGGCAAAAATAATATTTTCAACATGGGTAATATCAGCAAGTTAACTGAATTCTTCCTTTGATTTTAAACTATACGTGACATTTAGTTTTCCTTTAGAGAATAGGTGTCCAGAATAAAAGTTTCAGACTGCTTATCAAGAAATCCTGTTTCTACTCTTACCTTTTGTTTTTTTCTCTACTTGCATCCTCACCACCTTCTCTTCTCCTTTAAAATACTCACCATATGAGTGAGTACCCATCATATAACTTACCCACAACTTTTCTGAGAATATTTGGAGAAATGGATGAGTTAAGTAAGTACTATAGTTTATTGAAGGCTTATGTCTTTGAATTAGGACGCAGCGAAATATACCTAATGCTAAAACACTACTGAATTTAATCTATCTTAAGTGCTTCAAAAGGTACTGCCTTATCTTATGATGCTCAGGGCTTTGATTAAACATATCAGCTACTGCTTTTCTGTACATTCATATCAAAAATTGGGGTGATTCTCTGCTGAATCTCTAATATACACTGGAAGTAAATCTCTCATTGCCTTGTTGTGATTTTTTTTTTTTTCTCATAAGGGTCAAGTACAGGAAAAAGCTTAATTATTTAAACTTTTAAGTAGTTTGGGATATAAATAAATAGAAGTTCTAAATATATACACTGTTGTGTATAGATTCCCCCCACATGTTTATTCACATTTTTGTATCTCATCTAACCTAAAGTCCCTGGTGGATAAAGATACTGTCTACTCCGGAAAGACTGGCCTGGAGGACATTTGCCTAGCCCTACAGAAAAGATCTCCCTAAACAAGGATAGGCTCTGGTCTGCAGCTCCCAATTAAAATTGAACAGTTGGCTGCAGGGGTAACATCCTTTGACAAGAGCAGTCCAAAGATGAGTTTCAGAGACAGACCAGCAGCCACCCAGACAGAATGGCACAGTCCTTTCCCTAGTGCTTTCCATTTTTTTTCTCCTTCCCTTTTCAGGCTTCCAGCAGTCTCTACCTTTCACAATTTCATCTTCAGCCCCAAACAACAGTTCCATGAAGCACCCTTTGACCTCTTCTAAGCTCCAAAACTGTTACAGAAATAGAGCTCAACACAATTTGGGTCCAATTAATGCAATTGGACATTTTGGTAAGTTCATCAGCCAGAAAGAAATTTGTAGCTTAAATGTAGAGTTTATTAACCCAAATGGAACAATGAGTAAGAAATTTTTCTGTATCTGTCTACTTTAGGCAGCCACTTCGTCCTGTACAATTCCCTTCCTCCACTTATCGAAAGCAGCACAACACACAAATATACACATACATGCACATACTCCCCCATGCATGTATATGCCCCGAATCATAAAAGTATAGAGAATGGTTTGACCAAGTGAATATTTCATGCATTTTTGTATCCATCCATTCAATGTATCCATCCCTGAGTATTTTTCAATGCGTGCTGGGGATGGAATAATGAATAGAACACTATCTTCACACAGCCCATATGTAAATGACAAAAATACAAACATAAACACATAGACATATAATGTCAGATAGTGATAGGTACTATGAGAAAATAAAGCAAGGCAGGTAGATAAAGAGTTAGGGGGAGGCGTTGTCAGGGGAGACATCTCTGAGGCACTGGCGCCAATTAGAGACCAAAAAAAATGAAGGCGTGAGCCAATACACATGGAGAACATTCAATCAGAGGAGCAGCAAATGTGTAAGGCTATGGGGGTAAGTCGGGGATGTCAGACCAGCAGCAAGGCCTGTGTGGCTGGAGTGGAGTGACAAACAAGAATTATGGTTAAAACTGAAAAGGTAGCCTGGGGGCCAAAGCAGGTAGATACCTATAGGTCACAGCAAGGACATTAGATATTATTTTAAGTATGATTTCACCCTAAGTAATTAGAGATTATGGAGCAAGGAGTGATATAATATGATTTACATTTCTAAACGATCCTTCTAATTTCTGCGTGGAGACTATATTTGGAGGGTCAAGGAAGGAAGCAGAGAGGCCATTTTGGGGGCTGGTGAAATAATACAAGGAGGGATGGTGCTAAGATAAGAGTGGTAACAACGAAAGTGACTAAAAGTGGTTGAATTTAAAATACATTTTTAAGGTGGGATTTGCTGGTGAGAGTAGAAGAGACAGAATAAAATGGAGGATGACTCCAGCTGGCAGATGACAGTGCTATTTCCTGAGGAAGAGAACATGTGGGAGCCAGGGAATCAAGGGTTGCTCTACATAAACGCAAGATGTCTACCAAATATCCAAGGAGATGTCCAATAGACATTTGAATATGCAAGTCTGGAGTTTTAAGAGTCTGGAGTTTGAAGCTGAAATTTGAAAAAAAAAAAAACAACAACCAAAAACTACAAGGGAATTTGAAGCTGCAGGACTGGAATATTTCATCCCTGGAATATTTGAATAGTGTCCAGCAGTCTGAGAAGCAGAATGAAAATTCTAAGGTCTTAACATAGGACAAGCCCAACATTGTGGAGCTAGTGAGGGGAGCAGGCTCCACCAAAGCAGTGCCCACTGAGTTTCCATAAGAAGGAAGAAGAAATTATAACTACACAGGAATTCTAAAACCACTGAAAGATTTCATGTCCTGCTTCCTTTTCTTTCTACCCCTTTCCAGGAAACGAATTTCCGGGAAGTAGAGTTGAGCGAGATGGTCTCTAGTCTACCAGATACAGTTCACACTCCAGTTAGAACATATTAAAATAATCAAATCATGAAATTGTAATTTTGGGATAAAGAGAAGAGAGGACTAATTTAGAATGAGGAAGAGAGGGGCAGTTTCATGGAGTTGATGATTTTGAGCTGTGAGAGTAAACACGAATAGAAGTTTACTAGATAGAGGAATTTGGAAAAGAATATCAAGGTGAAGGAAACTATACCGTGGAACAAGATAAATGTAATTTCTTCCACGTGTATTTCTATTACATTCTCTTCTGGTTGCCAAATGAATACATAGATGAATGAATGAATAAGAGAAAGTGATGTGTAAAAGAAAGTGATTTTTAGCTAAAGATTTTGATATGATCATTCAAGTGTGAGAGAAATGTCCCAGTTTAGTTTGTTTCAGTGCATTTTGGAGGATTGACATGGTCAAATTTTGTTTAGCAGAGATTTTGGGTTTATTTAGATTTTGGGTTAATAGTGTTTTCTGCTTTTCATTTGCCTATCTTCATTTCATTAGAATAACAGAGGGGACTGACAAAAAAAGGGGTAATAAAATTCAAAGATGTCAAATTTGGCTACCTTTTCCCATATTTGTGTATTCTTTACATTCTTAAAATACAAAACTGTCCGGAATTCAATTGCTCAATCACATAACTTTCTGTAATTACTCTGAAGTTAAAAGTTTCATCGATCAGTTTGTCTACTTACTTTACTTAGTAGGAACTTCACTGGGGGTTAAAACTACTGTGAAATCAGTACTTTTATTTCTGTTGGAGTGACAAATCTAAGGAGTAAACTTGATACATACAGTTTACTCAGGTAATTGATTGAATTAATTCTGAATGATTTAAATTACCTTTTTAGCCCAACAACTATGGCCTAGAGTTAGTAATGTCATTCAGTGATTGATAAAAGTTGAAAGATTCTTTTAGGGTGGAGAGGGTGTGGAAATTTTGACTCACTTAGAATTTAAGTAAAATCTAGGAAAGAACACTGTACTTTTCCTAATAGCAATATAGATTTGTTAGATCCCAGGTGGTAAGACTTCAATTTATTTGCATGAATGCATAGTTCAATAAGAAAAGGTTCAAATTTAGTTAGAGTAAAACTGCTTAATGATTTCAAATATTACTTGTAATATATTAATATAACAGGTTTGAATATCTATAATGGAGTCTCTTTCATTTGGGTCTTAAGGGTGTTCTCATAGCCACTAATGTTGAGTGCTAGGTACACGCTGAAGTACCTAAGAGGAAAGCACTTTAGGTTAAAAGCACTTTCTCTTCTCAGCCTCGGGTTAAAAGCTATTTCAGGATTCTGTCAAAGGCATTCTTTGGTTCTCAGCTTCAGCTTAAAAGCGGCTTTGATGAAAAGTGCTTTGAGGCAGGTAAAGGATTTTATAATAAACCATATTAAGAGCTGGGGAACCATGTGGTTCTGTGGAAGTGTTGGCTAGCTCCGTGGAGGTGTGGGGGAAGCTCTGCGCAGGTCGGCTCATTCCTGTGGGCTGCTATGAACAATGTGGTCCGCTGGTTATTCTCTGCAAAGAAACTGGAAAACATTTCCAGGAATGTAACTGGAGAGAAGGGGTTAGGAGCCCAAATTAGTAGGTCATGCTGCACACATTTCTGAAAATACTTTTTTTGTCTTCTGAGCTTCCAGTCAAACACAGTGTGTGTTTCTCTTTTTTTTTTTTTTTTTTTCAGCCCTTTCTGCAGAAAGTGACTATGCAGTAACATTTCGAAAACACCTTCTCCTGTCCCGAAGCTATCCACAGAATTGAATAAATGGTATCTCACTGTGAGATGCACTTTGCATACTGCACATTTTCTGAGTTATTGAATACTCTTCATTTATATTACTTTCCCAGACAACAGGACTTCCCATTGGTGGGGGATAGGTGCACAGAAAGATGGAATGAAGTATTTCAGTTGGGTCTCCCTCCTGAACTGACAAAATGACATTCACCACCCAGATGTCTAATTGCAAGTGTTGATATTAGTTGGTGAAAAGACAGTGACTTAAGAGGAATTTTGAGCAGAGGTCAAGGGAATTATAAGAGATGGCAAACTGGTACAAGTATCCCAGTTAAGCCCCAGGGGGTAGATTTGACTTCTGTTTAGGAAACGACCTCAGACAAAATGGAAAGAAGCTATTTTCTTACTTTGTGAGAATCAAAGCCTAAGAGCTGTTGCTTTAGGCCCTAAAGCAACATGCGGGTGCCTGGGGAGAAGAGCAGTCTTCCCATCTACTCTGGCGACACAGTAGATCCAGAAATGCAGAGAAAACTGGAGGGATCAGAGCACCGTTTGGCACCTGGAAAGGCTTTGGAGGTTCAGAAGCTCCTGCAGAGTACCTCGGCGGCGAAGCAGCCATCTCTCAGGAGATGCTGGCTGCCTGGCCATGGTGAAGTCCCTTCCTTGGGCACTTTATAGGCATTGGGTATCACAGAAGAAGAAAGAATACAAAGAGGACAGTCCTCATCATAGGCAAGACACCCCAGGTGCTCCCAGAAACAGCCAAGGAGACCTTGGAGACAAAGAAAGGCTGATAATTATACAGGGGGGAGCCGTGACTTGTGATATGTGTGTTTGTCAGTGTTACTTCATTCATATCCATAGATAGCTGGGATGGCCCATTGAGGCAAATAGGAATAAAGTAAAATTAGATAAAAGTATTAATTCCATGATGTAGCTTTTTAATATATCTTTCCATTGGTCTTTTAAAATGCAGCCAAGTTTGTAGGATTTGTAATTGATTTTTTTTTTTGGATGCAAAACAGTTGTTTCTACGTAGTGCTCGAGTGTCTAATTTTGAAGGAAGGAATTACACCTTATACATCTTTGTGGGCCCAGTGTCTGGCCCATCCCTTGTCCCATGGTAGGTCCTCCACAGTGTTCTTCAAATAAATAAAATAATGGGTAGGAAGTGAATAACAAAAATGTTTACAAAATAGAGTACAAACTCCTTAGCCCAGCATTATGCAAAACACCTGCTACAGACACGTCTCATCAAACCCTTTACATTTCATCCAAGCCACAGTTCCTCATGCTTTCCCACAACTCAGCACCTTGAATGTCTTACCCATTTCTCCACATGCCCAAATGTCTAAGCCAAGACTCAGTTTAAACATTCATAAAGGAAACATTAATCGTTCCCACCGTTTTCCAACTTGTAATTTCCCCATATCTGTGACCTGAATGCCCCTTAAATCATTTGACACTTGATATTTTATGCCATATTTGTTGTACATTTAGCTCCCTTATTCATTTCTTGGGGGACTCTGCTTTATGTAACTTAGTATCCTCTAAGAACATAGGGATTTAAAAAAACACATATGAGTAGGCAATATGAATAACAATCAAAGCCTACAGAATGCGAACATAGTTCTTTAACCTTGTTATTGGATAGTGCATGTAATGCTACAAGCACAGTGCTGGCCACGCAGAATGCTCAAAATGTTGGCTTTATTAATGCAATGTCACAAAACCTCACCATAATTCATCTGTTCTGCAAGTTTCGGAATACCTACTCAGCGGCCAGGAGAAGAAACACTTGCAATCTGCCATGCCATAGTAAAAGTGGAATTAGGAGTAGGGTATGAGAATTAATAGTTATTATTTGCTATGCTAATTGATATTTCTGTGGTATCAACAGTCCTAAGATGTATTACGTGGAAAGTGTTAAGACAGAAAATTCATTACCTTCCCCCAATTCAAAGCAAGTAAGTAGCAAAGCCAAGACTAGACTTCAAACCTACTTTCAACTTTTGGTGATCTTTATGGCTTAACGACTGCAATGCATTGTTTTCCTGAGTAAAATAGAATACATACAGCTCTTTCAAGTAACATACGGAGAGTTTGTCACTATAGCCTTTCCACTTCACACCTTATATACTGAGGAAAACAGTCTTTCATAGAGTTAATGAGGAAAACAGTCTTTCATAGAGTTAATAATTGCAAGCGTTCTTTATATACTTAAACGTCATATAAAACTAAGTAGAGTTTTGTGTTCATTTATCACTTTTTCCTAAGAATAAGCTGCATTTCTCATTAGATATTCTTGCAGTCCAGGGATCTAGGCTGGTAATAATGGGGACAGCAGGTGGGGACCTTTCTCCAGCAAAGACTGCCTAGACCATTTCTAGCCTCCAGATGGTGTGCCCGATCGATGAGTCCAGGCTCCTTCTAGCAGATCTCAGATGAGTGTCTGTGATCCATCTCAGTCTGTGAAACTGAAGCTTAACACACAAATGCACGCAGCTTCTCAGACTCAACTTGGAGAATTGCACCTGGGAGACAAAAGTTTTCTCTGGGCTTTTGGTATTGTTCATAATATAAGAACTGTAGGAACAGATGGCTTTGGGTTATCACAGGGAAGTGCTTTCCACTGAAACTTTACCCAAAAGTATTTACTAACAACTCCAGAATTCCTTGGATATGATGGCCCATCTCCCCAACTTTTTTCCAAGGGATATTTATTCTCCTTCTGGTCCTGGACCAAGGTCAAAGTCCCTATTTTTCCCATTATCCACTTCCTGACCATCAGTCCATCGGAGGCCACAGATTCTGGCCAGGACTTCTGCTTCCCATTCTGTCCTCCACGCTACACTATGAGACAGGCGCATCTATTAATGCAGTGTTCTGGTATGTGGCACTGTACAGTCAGTCACATCTGGAATACTTATATTCCAGGACTGCATAGCCACCCTTGGAATACTTTCTCCATATTACTATGGCATCTTGAGTTGAACATAACCTCACACACAGATGTGATTGTCTCTCCTTGTGTGTGATTAACAGTGTATTCCAGACCAATATTCCTTTTCTTCAAGATTATTCATTCATACTATAAATATGTGATCTTTCTGATTAAAGAGGAATGAATGCAAGTATGTATATGAATAAATGAAACTTATGCTAGAGAATTTGAGATATCTGACATCATTGGGATTCTGTTTTTGAAGAAGAGAGGGGCCTAACTTTGCTATTTCTCCTCCCTAAAATGTTTGACAGCTTCAATGGTAATTATGTAAACCGATTTATAACCACAATGGGCTCTCACTTCCTCCTTTGACATGTTAATTGTTTCTAAAAAGACATGAGGTGAGGGCCTGTCAAATTCCTTACATAATGTTGAATGTTCTCCTAGACTAATTATTTTTTTTAAGATGGAAAAATTGTAACACGCTCTAGGCCCCAGTGCATTTGAAATGTGGAGTCACAAAATATGTAAACACAGTATTTTATTGTTCAGCGAATGAATGTATGAGGTGGTACAAATGATGAGGGAGTCTGGGGGAGTAAAAGTTTTTCAAAAATTTAGATTATTTGGAATCTGAAGATATTAAGATATCTTTTAGATATTTTTAGACCATCTGCTTTCTTGTTTCTGAGCCTTGAGTTGCTTGATGGATTCTTTCAGTGTGAGGTTAACTGAGGCCAGTCTTCTTCTGCCTCCATCTTTTCTTTTCCTCCTATCAGTTCGAGTTCCAAGTTCAAAGGGGCAAGTTAGGAGTGATATATTCAAGTTAATGATCCTCACATGTGTTTAACTTGGATGACATCTCCTCTAAAATCTCCCTCCTGTCTAATATGGGTAGATAAGAAAGTCATTAAAAAATTGGAGCTCAACAACTGTTGAAAGAGAATGAAAAATTTTCTCCTGTGCTCTTGCATTTCTAAGGGAATTAGATCTTATGAAAATGTCAATCCTTGTAGCAGCCTCTTAGATGGCTATCTGCTCAAGTTATATATCACAACACAAAGCATAATTCAATGACTATATGCATCTCAGGAAGGCATCAAGTTAGGCAATTTTAAGGTTTAGTCCAAGTACACAGGTTATAATTTGGGGCAAAAGTTGAGCAATGAATATATAACAAATTTTCCTATAAATATTGGCCAAATACATGCTGTATTTTAGAATTAGAGCAATCTTAACAATTTGACTGTCTTACAGATCTGAACATATGTATTAGTGTCCACCAATGTTATTGTCAAATATACCTAAATCTCTTATTCCACTAATTATAATTAAAACTTGATATTTGCTACATGTTTGGGATATGCTAGCTGGCACATTGTTTCAGTTTTGCTTTTAAAAATTAATATTGAAATGGGTTCATAATATTTGGCTTTATATTTCTTTAATGAATACCAACTTCATTTTATTATTATAGATTGATATTCTCTATCAGTGAGCTATATAAAGTGCTTCTAGTATTTTTAATGGAATAGCAAAGGTAAAATACTATAGACAATTGAAAATAGAATGGAGTTTGGCCACAGTATTGGATAGTAAAGGCACTGAACCTTTGGACAAATATAAGTTGAAGAAGGCGTGTATAAACAGATATTTCTGTCTTATAAACCTCTTTAAATTTCTCTGAATTTTTTATTAGGCTTTTCCCCTAAGCTACTATTCAATTGTGAAAGTACATTTTCATAAAACCTTTTTTAAATCAGTGTTGCTGATTTGAGGAAGGGGAAAGAGTTTTCCTATTTCTCTCTCTCTCTCTCTCTCTTTTATTTTTTTCCTGCATGAGAAGAAAGTGTTCAGATCATCTTTTTATATAATGAAAACAAATAACTGTTCCCAGGAGAATTAGAAAGCAAAGAAGAGGCTTTGTTTGACTTGTCTGTGATAAGGCACTTTGGAGCTTTGTTTTTTGTGAGTTGAAGAAAGAGATGTACACAACACTTCAACCCTTCTATTATGACAGTTTATACTTCCTATGCAGCTTATTTAACTCAAATGCCTGGGAAATAGACACAATCACCACCTTACGGAATGCTACTTAACTTTAAATGTTCCCTATAGAATAGAAACCCACTTCATCAAAATTTATCTCAGTTTCTCAGGAATTATTTCATCTGTAGGCTCCTGAATATTCCTGTGCAATTTAAAAATTCAACCCAAGATTGCTTAGAAATAACTGTGATATAAAAAGAGAGAAAAAATTCCCACACTAAGGGAGTTTGTGCACAAGAATTCCTATGAAAGAGCTGTGTCCTATGCCATGTACACTTTAATCATTCACTCTTTCAGCTGTTATCAATTTAAAACCAATGAAACCCCCACACTGAGTCCATTTGAGCAGTCAATTTTAATATCTCGAGGCATCTGTAGTTATTCTGAATTGGCTGCAAAAGCAGAACTAACAAGTTAAGCTCTAACCATAAGTCGACATCAGGCTGGTAAACCATACATCAAACACAGACAGTTAGTCAATACTCCAGTATGAAAAACCAACTAGCATTTTTAAGAAGAGCAATATATTCATAATATGTTTGGCAGTCTGGTTTGCATTGCTTCCTTGATGGCTGCACATTTAACTTTCTAGTCAACAGGGTGCTTCTCACACGGGCAAAGCAACATGTTTGAGGGAAAACTGGTCAGTCTTCTGATTTGTGGGTAATATTTTTAAGTGAGAATAAAAGGGATGGAGGAATGTGCCTTTGGTGAGTAAAAATCTAGAAACTATCCTCGTGGTTGCTTTTTATAAGAGAACTCTTTCAACCATATGTTCTGGATCTTTGAGCACAGTCCCTACTTCAAATATTATGTCATTGTCAGGCCATGTGTCTCAATGTTGTGTTTGGAAAATATGGTTGCTTGAAATACCTCTTTCCCTCCCAGGAATGACTCCATGACAGGGTTGTTTTCTCCCATAGAGAGAAGAAGACGATGAAGAAGGAGGAGTATTCAAACAAGATCAAGGCAGTCATCACTTCAATCAAATCATTTCCAAATTTCGGGGGCTGGGGGCCCTTGGGCCAGTGGGAGTGAAGGGTGTTTATGACATATAGCTGCCTATTCCCAGAACTCTTTTATGTACTTTTATTTTATCTTCAAAAAGAAAGAACATATTAAAGGGAAATATCTAAGGAGAAATAATGCTACATAAAGTTTATGTTTTCAGATCTGTTGCCCCAGAAAATGCTTTGATAAAACACACTTAGAGCAATATAGTCAATTTCAAAGAAAAGTTGGGAGATATACCTCTCCACATTGCAATTTGACTAACACTGAAGGACCACCAATTATGATTACACAAATTCTGATATGGCCCGTTTCCTCCTTCCCGCAGAGAAAAATAGAAAATGCTGGAATAGCACTTTTGTAACATGGAGTTATTTTTCTGATGACTAAATTTTACAGAGGCTGGTTAAATTTCAATGTCACTAATCAGGTAGGGTAACAAGTCAAAAGGGAGAGATTTTTTTTTTCCAATGTCGAACAAAATTTGTCCCCCCCAAATAAAATGATACAATTCTTTTTTTCTTTATCTAGGGAATTTGTGGAATATTATTGATTTAGAACAGACACAAACTTGTGGGGAATTATTTGTAAGCCAAACTTTCAGTGATACTAAAGAAAAAAAAAAAGGCACTATCTTAATGTTAGGATATGTCAAAATTAATTGTCGATATTACTATTTCCTATGCTTGTAGCAGTCCATACATCTGCTGACTGTGGACCTTGATGTGGAGATAGTGTTTATGAGAGCTCTGATATGCACTGTCTTTAGAGACACATTCAATGTACACAGAATAGGAACTCTCAAATCCCAGTCATATCATGAGTGAGAAAGGAGTGGGACCTCTTTTCTCAGGAACTACGGAAAATTCAACACATCTCACTCAACACAAAAAATTCAACACAATTCAACAAATGCTCACACGTGAAACATTTATTCATACATTTGTTCAAATTATCAATCTCCAGGTCAGGATGAAATGCTGTTTTCCTCCCCCTCCATTATCTACCTTACCACAGAATGAAATCCCCAGCTAGTACTTTGTGTAAGCAGAATTATAAAAACTGCAAAGGAGAAAATGAATAGCGAGCACTGGCTTTGGGTACAGTTCACAGGGTCTACAGATGCCCTGCAAAGCTATTATAATAAGAACGAAGCTGACGAACCTTCGGCTGCATGTGAAGCTAGGTTTAGGAGTCATAAGGGAACTATGTGGTAGGAGAACACCTGCTGGAGAACAGCAGGGTATCAATAATAAATGCTAACCTTTAAAAAAAAGTGGGGGGGAATTCTTGTGAACACTGATGAGGGCCCTACATTTTTTCTTCTCTTTAGGTGGTTTCATGGAGGAAAGATTTAGGATGTGAATAGAGGATTGTTTCAATCCTCTATTGGTGGTCATAGACCACCTCTCCAGAGGGCAGCAGCCTCCTGACACAAGAAGGAAATATCACATTAGCCTAACATTTGGTCATCTGCAACTAGTTGAGGATATGCCTCAGACAGCATATAAACTTCTGCTGGTGCAATCTCAGGGATAAAAGGGAGGTTGTGTATCTTTTCTACAATCTACACCCACACACAATTTGAGTTTGAGCACAGGGTACACTTAAAACATGGTATAGATTCATATTATGAAACAAACCTGTCTCTACCTATTATTGTTTCCTTACTGGTGTTCGTGCTCTCTTTCTTCTTATTTTATAGAAGCGTGTCCGTCCTCATACTGGAAAGCTTAGAGACAATACTTCAAACTGGCACTGGGATTAGCCTAACTGTACAGGGTATACCAAAAACTCGGCCATCTTTTAAGGATAGATACTCCAGGAAATCAACAAAACCAGCATCTATTTCCAGAGCAAAATTTAACATGGGTTTTAGAGGTCATTGGCTAAAAACAAAATGTCAATATGCTGGTTTCGAATCAATGAGGTCTTATTCCCAGCATTTAGGACAGGTATTACCAGTCATCCAATAAATTTTAGGGTGAAAGCCGGATATTATCTGGCATTTTATTTTAGTAAAATAAAAAGAAATATCTCGAGGACTTTACTCAAAGGGAAAGAAATGTAATTTAAAGGAAGGAAACGGTATTATTATTATTATTATTGTTATTTGCAAATACACTGAAAGTAATAGGTTATACCAGGAAATTATTGGTAAAACCATTCTGTAGATACTAAAAATCAAGTATTTATAAGTTACCCTTTCAAATATTATATTCTAACTAATGCTTGTGTAAAAAAGTT
The DNA here is from genome assembly GCF_036562045.2 of Rhinolophus sinicus. Classification (NCBI taxonomy): domain Eukaryota; kingdom Metazoa; phylum Chordata; class Mammalia; order Chiroptera; family Rhinolophidae; genus Rhinolophus; species Rhinolophus sinicus. The sequence continues at coordinate 134,143,673 of NC_133751.1, read as the reverse complement.
CTCTCTTCAGATGCAAGTAAGTTCTTGAACCAAAGAGAAACCAGTTTATTATATTCTTCTGGCTTATTCTTTTTTTCTCCTTACTTAATTCACTCCCATTTCTGGACCTCATTTTTCTCTTGTTGCTCTAAAGCTATTCTGCTTTTAATATCTCATAAGACCTGGATCATTTCCTCCCTGGATAGCAAGCTTTTAAAAGACATGGGCTTAACCTGCTACCCAGGTGCATTTTTTTCCTCAACATTTGCCATCTTTCATGGTGACCTGTATTTTATTATTGAACAAAAGCTAGCTATGCAGTACTCTATTACCAACACATTTGCTCCCAAGAGCCTTTAAATAACAGAAACTGCCTGGGAACTATAAATGGAAAAGGAACTGGGAAGCTTATAGGCCAAGATAAAGAAGCTTAAGGTTGGCTGTTAATTTTGGCTAATATTAAATCATGACATAGCTCACTCGTAAGGATCACAGTTCAATTATGAACCATAAAAAAGTTTAAAGAAAAGAAGATTTACAAGATATTTTTAAGCACATTAGTGCATATTGTGGAAGTTGTGAGAGTATTTGAGGCCCAAGCAATGATAGACCCATGCCCCGGTACATAAATTCAAAAGCAATTGTTCTCAGATTAACACTGATCAAGTGGCAAAGTTGAAACATATCTCTACTCAAAGGTATATTGCAGTGTTGCTCATATATGTTTTGCTTAAATTAATAATGTGATGGGTAGGTTACTCTGTCACACATCAGTTCTTACAAATTATTTTAAAAATACTTTCCTCTTAACTCAATGACTTTGCTATTCATAAACATGGCTGTTGAAAGCTTAGGGCTGATAACTGATTTGCAATTTGAATGGCAAATCTTTCTTTACTTCTCTGAATGTAATTGACATATTTTACAAAAGTACTATAATTTCAAAGACATTATTTTCTCATATGATGGAAACCTTAAACAATTAGTTGTGTCTGTGTGGGTAATTACTTAAATGTTCCAGCAATTAGATGACACTATGTAAATGGGTGTAGCTAGGAAATATAATGAGCTCATGCCCACTTATGTGTAAAGAGTACTATGATAAAAACTACCAAAAAGATAAATAAGAGCCAACTGCAAATTATCTATGTACTTTCCTTGAAGTAAGTGAGTTCCTGCTGCCTTTCCCTTATACTTGCCTGGATTAATTTCTGAAATTTTAAAGGAACACTTTGGAGAATGGTATCCTGCACTACTCTGGTCATAATGTGCTCCACATACTTATGTGAGAAAAGAAAGAAGAGAGAAAGAAAGGAAGAGGTAGAGAGATAAACAGAAGGGAGGAAAGATGGAAAAAGAGAAGGAAGGAACATAGGAAGGAAGGAAGAAAGGAAGTTGCTAAATGGTTAAAATAAGCCGGGCTCCGTGCAAGGTTCTTTGCATTTAGCATTTCATTTAAATTTTCTAATGTAATTTCATAAATGAAAAAGTAAATAACCAAATATTAAGTTATATAGCTGGTAAGTGGCAAAATCCAGCTTTAAACCTAAAGCCTAGTCAAATTCTAAAGCTGCTTTTAAAAAAACTCAATTTTCTTAATTGTAAAGTGAAGTTGAAATTTTTCTGTCATCATAAAAATCTATAAAAATTAATTCAATTTATGAAGCATATATAAGGTTTTCTGTATCTTTTAGAAATATTCGTTGTTTAAGGCAGGTGTGACTCCTTACAGGTCACCACACAGTAGGACCCTATCTTTGACAAGCTCTACCCACGTATGAAGAGCTTTAGCTAGTCTTTGTGAAGCCTCCTTCTGTAATAAGAATGGACAGCCATTGCTCATCAGACATTTGAGGCAAATCACTAATGTTATAGAAAGAAGTAGACAAATACATGGAAGAAAGCAACTTAGATGAAAATGATTCAAAGAATTGAAGATAATTTTAATTTATATTCTTAAATAAGTTAGAAAAGATATAACCCATTTTCTATTTTCTTACTTATTCATTTAATTCATATGTATTGAATGCTAAGTGACATCCTCACTATTAGGTATGGAAGTAGAATGGTCAACAAAGTTTTTGCCCTTGTGGCATGTGAAAGAGTGAAATATGCCAAAACAAACAGAGCATAAGAAAGGCGTCTAAAAAATTGGAAATGTAATTTGTAAAGTTAAAATAAATAAATGTAAAAACAAAGGGATAAAATTGAGAATTCTTTGAAATATGAGAAAAGTCATATCTGATGATCTAATGCTCATATCAAAAAGATCCCAAAAGAAGAAACAGAGAAAACTGATGGGAGCAACTTATTAACATAATGATAAAGAGAAAACATTGCAGAGCTGAAGAGAATCACAATTCTTCAAGTTGAGTGCCAAGCAGAATACATCTTAAAAATTCTGCCAACAATATACATTATCTTGATTATGAGATGCAAAACAGAGATAAAAAAAAAATCCCAATGATACTAAGAGAAAAAAAAAATCAAGTTAATAAGAGTAAGGATGGAAACTGCAACTCTGTATTCTAGAGGCAATGGCATTTTATGCCCAACTAAACTATTGATCAATTGTGAGGACATACTGAAGATATTTTTAGACAGTCAAGGTCTCATGTTTTCTAAATGAGTTACTGAACTGTTACATAATAATAAAAGGAATTAAAGCAATAAAGACAAGTCATGGGATTTAGAAGGCAGTGAATACAACTAAAAAAATCAGTGAAAGGAAATCACAGGGTCATAAGGGTCAAGCCTGGAAAGCAACTAATCCAAATTGGTGTAAGATGATGGAAGAACTTTAGAAAATACTCTGGGGAAAAAAAGCAAGGAGTTGCAGACTAGAATACACAGACTGTTTGAGATAATTAAATCCTTAATGACATAAAAGCCCAGAAAGCAAGAAAAAAATTGAAACCGGGGGGAAAAAAATCTGTATGAGAAATTCACAATCAAATAATATATCCAGCTGAAAGTTAGCATGATTATAAGCAGATGATGGATCATAGACTTTAAAAATAAGAATATCATTTATGTAACCCATAAGGCATAGCACTTGACCCATGGATATTTTAAGCCAATCTGGCATATTCTTTGGCCAAAGATTGCATACTATTTACAAGATCAATATAAAGTGTATGCTGATGAGTAATTTTTTTTTCACATTTAGATGCAAAATATGGGGGGTGGGATAGAGGACTCGATTGTGGTTGTGAAACAGCATAAACATACTAATATGACCTTCAAATGGAAAAGAAAGGAGAATCTTTTTTTACCATGATGAAGGGGCATTACTCCTTGAGGGTCACAGAAGTCATATTTTAAGAACAGAGAAAGAAGTCTAATACATGAAATTGTAGTAAACAACCTTAAATAATCATAATCTTATGAAAGCTGATTTGTGGTTTTTAACTTTTAGAATCAACTATAAATAAGTTATAATTATAGAAACCAGTGAAATAATATAAAATTTCCTGATGCAGAAGTAAAGATTACACTAGCAATGGCAGAGAAGATGAGAGGGGAGGAGGGCACTATATTTCTCATGTCAATGGAGGTGGTAAGTCTCAATCTTCTGTGGTTAATAGAACAATAAATAGAGTTTTAATTATATTGGATGTTTCAGAGAAAGCCAATGGAAACAGCCAGACCAGCTACATTTGACTGTGAGTATTTGGAGAGGAAAAGGTCCAGGTAGATGAGGTCTGGTGTAATTGAGTTGAATTTATGCCTATTGTAAAAGAAATCTAAGGTAATATCTAAGCTTGATAAATCAAGACACTATAATATTAAAAATAAGGAAAATATTGATAAAAACAAACTAACCTATACCTCATATAACAATAACATATGATACGGAGGCAACCACCAGAAGAACTACAAATACAGTGGGTGCCAAAAAAATGTATACACATTTTAAGAAAGGAAAAAAAAATGTATTGATATTACACTGACGATAACTACTTTAAGCCCCTCTTGTAATTGCAGAAGTCAAATGTGACTTGTATTCATCTTTTGTTATCGGTATATATTGAATATTACAATTTTAGCACAGTTTATTCCTTTATTAAAATGTGTATACTTTTTTTGGCACCCCCTGTAGAAATACTTCCAAATGGTGCCCCATAAGGAGAAAAACTGGGATGAGGCAGGAAAGCACTATTTTTCATCATAACTTCTGCAGGCATTCTATTTAACCTTTAAACAGGTGGGATTTTTTTTTTTTTTATCATATACTGATAGAAGTAATCCAGCATTGTTATCAATTTCTACTAATAGCATCCAGTATAGTTTCGTCCATATTAAGATGAAAGAAACTACTTTCTAAACATAGAACCCTTTCTAAGACTATCATTTAATATAAGGAAATACTAGTTGCTCCCCAAAACAAACAAACAAACAAACAAACAAACAATTGTTATCTTTTCTAAAACTTGCATTGCTAAGTGTTTTCTGTTCTTGAATGTCAGTGCTGTTATTTGAAAGATTACATAAAGTAGTTTGGCTGATGCTAAAGAGGTATTGCTTCAGTTCCAAAAACAAGTAGAGAATATGTACAAACACACCTACCACCCTAAAATGTACCTTCTCACCTGTAATTTACATATTAAACTGATTAGAGTTTTGGTTCCAACCAGATGCTCAATGCGGTTAACTCATATATTTAAAAAGCACTAGCCAGTCCCTCCTTGGCAAATGTGGAAGTAGTTGGAGAAATTGAAGTCTTTTCAGAAACTACGCCTGCAATGATTGCTATACTAACCTGAGGTATTATGATTCCTATTGGGTGATCATTCAGAATTATCTGCTGACTCTTTTCTGTCATCAGAATGTACCCTTCTCATTGGTCATATTAAAGAAATTCTAAAATGCAGCCCCATCAAGTGAATGTTTCCAGGTCTAGATTTGAGCCAATGAACTCACATATTGGCCAGATCTCCATGAGCCCAAAAAACAGTTTTAAAGAAAGGATTTGTTACTGAGTTTAGCCTGTGTGATATCGGGACAATTCTCTTTTCACATGAAGTACTTTGTGGATATTGCTGGGTTGGGCATAATAAAGTCAATAAAACAAAGCACAGCCCTCTTGCCCCACAATGAATGCACAATAAAGGCTGGCTGAATGCAAAGCTCAGACCTCTCAATGTGTTGGTAATATTACAGGAAAGACTAAACACGGAGAAGTGGCTGTAGCCCTGCAAAGCCCCTCCCAGGTATCAGGAAGCACACTTGTAGGAACCAAACTACCATGCACACCTTTGCTGAACCTTGGTAATGGAGGCTCTTATTCCAGATCTGAATGATTAGGCAGTTTAAGAATTTGATACATAGTCTTTAGGCAAATGCACCGCAGAACAATTTAAAAGGCCATTATCCCTCTTTCTAAATAATTTTCCTTGAAAGAGTTAAGTCATTTTACTTGGAGAAATTGACCATGTAACCATTAATCATTAATTTACTTTATACAATTTTTGTGTAGCCTATCAAAAAACCCTGATTTCATTACTTTTTCTAAGTCTTTGCCTCAGATATGCCAAGAAAATAGACTTAAAGTACTAAATTTTACTAGGCCTGTATTTTTAAAAAGTTGGTTTAATGTGTTTTACTCATAAAACAGATCAGTAAAAGCCTTAAAAATTCACAGTTAAAACTGAAACAAGCCCAAGAAGCAACTATATTTGCATAACTTGATCTGTATTTGGGAGAAAATTCCACCGAAGACAACAATGGCAGCTTATCAAATCAGAATTTCACATAGATTCTCCATAGTCCTACCAATGAATACTGACTCATGGTCAGCTATGGTGACAATTTGATGGTGCTCTAAGATAGGAAATGTATACAGAGGAGTGTGTGCAGTAGTTCCGTTATAGCAATGTGAACACTACATTAGGCATCCAGTTCCTCTGCTGCTTTCTGAGACCAACTCTAGAGCCCTCTAGTTATTAATTCTGTAGCATTTTGATTGGGGGCAGATCCTGCCACTGAATTAAAAACCTTTTCATTTTGCCAGCATCATGAAAAATTTGGGCTTTATCACAGATTGGGACTGTTTGAGCTATTAATCTGGCTTTATATATTTTTTTCAAGATGGCAGGTGACCTGTGACTGGATCCTATCTAAGCAAGTGATAATCTGTGGGATGAATTCTAAGATAGAGTTGAACGTATTACTATGTTATTATATGTAATTGAATCGATAGAGGTTCAAATACTATCTGTGGCACTGAAAAGAATGTTTTCTGAGAGTAAAATCTGAGATAAGCTCTATTTGGAGTAGGTGCTAGTTCTACCCCCAAATGCTTACATTGTCAGAATTTTCCACTCTATTTAATGATACGTATGCTCATGCTTCATAAAATTTCATCTTTCACAATTGGTTCAAAATGCCGGATGATTTTTGTATGTTCACCTGTTTCAAAATGGACTGAAGTTGATAGGGTCAAATAGTCGTTGTAAATTATTTAAATAATTCACATATTAAGTATTACTGAAAATATTAAAATCAGCTTTGCCCTGTTCCTGAGAAATGATCATATATTATTACCTTACCTTTTGATTTCTGTAAGAATCAGTATTCCAACTTTGTTCTCAGAGTTTACTTTAGAAATGTATTTTAGCCCATTTTCAAAGTTTTTCTTATATTTAATTCTGAAAATATACTCATCAGTTAGAAAATTAGAAAAACAGGGAGAATATGGATTTGATGCATGTTTTCTTGGTTAGGAAAAGAATATATTTTGCCTGTGTGATCTATAAGGAGATTTTCAGTTACAGAATCTACTGTATCACTGGTTCCAGCTATCCATCCATCCTTTCATATATCTGGCAGATTAACAGTAACAACAAAAGTATAAATAATAATATTAATAACAGTGGACATTTATTGAATATTTATGTTCCAGAAACCCTGTTCAATGCTTTACATGAATTATCTCATGTATTTCTCTCAGCAGCCTCTCAGTGGGGGGTATAAGTATTCCCATTTAACAGATGCATTATCTGAGGCTCAGAGAGATCATAACTCATCCAATGTCATTATGAGTGAGTGGTAGAACCAAGGTCCAAATTCCAATTAGTCTAATGCCAGAGTCTGTATTTTTCTATTCTGGTGGCTAGGTTGCTCTAGAATATTTTATTATTTACTTTAGATATATTTGCAAAGGTACCTCTTTATTTCAGATTAAATTCAGCTCTCAGTCCTCCTGCTCTTAAACCCCTAAGTTTTCATGATACTAGTTTGTCTACGAGTTTCTTCCTGGCACTTCTTTCTAGCACTTACTTCATGACTAGGGTGATCCAACAACTTACTAACCAAACCAGGACATTTCTGAGAGTATGCAGGGACAATAGGTAAAAGCCGAATTGTCCAGACACATGGAGATATGAGGGCATTCTGATGGGCCACCAGGATATCTCTTCTCTGCTCCTGGTACAGAGCCCTGATACTCTCAGGGAAAAAACAGATATTTTTTGTAATAATCCTCTGATGCAACCTTTATTTCCTCAGTAGTAGTTTTCTGGAGAACTATTTTTTTCTCTCTAATGAAGAACACTTAATAAGCAGCCTAAAAAGAATAAAATATTCTAATATTCATTTAGAGTTGAATAGCTACAGACACAGAAGCACATTCATTTATAACAGTTACAGTAAAAACATAAAATGTCCTGTACCTTTAATAAGTCCTTTTTCTTGCAGAGTTTTCAGGGAAGGTCTTCGGGTAATAAACTTCTTTAGTCTGCTTTTAACCCGGTTTTTGTCGCTTGTATCGGAAGCACTATGATGCAGTCTGAACACTGGAGATTAAAAAAAGAAAGTCAGAGGCTTTCAGTAAATTTCTCCTTTATGATTATTACTTTATGCTAATATGAATAGAAAACAGTTGTTATGGAACTACAACCTGAATTAATAGTGTAGGCCCTTCTGCTTAGACAGGGCATGTGAGTAAAAATTTGCCCATATGAAAACATTAGCTCTGCTGCAACGTGAATGTGCAATGAGAACGTGGTTAGCTCCATATAGTCACAATTTACTTTCACTTTTATTCCCTCATATTTAACATAGCAACCTTTCTCTGGGCAGGTGCACCTATCTGTATCGATGCACAAAATTATGGTCAAAGAAAAACTCATAAACTAAGAGGAAAAACACTTTAGAATTGTTCATTTCAATTGATTATGACTATATACTGCCTGTAGGTAATTCAGGCATTTTCAAAGGGCCTGCTTGCCCAAATCATTTTGTCAATCTTATTTTTGATCTTAACCCAAAGTGATTTTTTTTGGAAGCAAATAATTCTTCTTCTTCTTATTGATGTGAAATTACCACCAGTTCTAGGGGACATTCTGAAACACAAATTTGTCTCAGACTTTTTCTGTGTTCATCATTCCCCTATCCTCAGCTTCCTACCCTCTCTTTTATCTTCAAAACTAGGTATGTGTCAAATTCATTCCTGAACAAATATTTGCTAAATGTCCACTGATAATCAGACTTCATGCTAAAGGCTATGAATTCAATAATGAACATAACACTTAAGGTCTGGACCTTCATTAGCATAGAGTCAAAATACATTCAAGGTATCTTATTATGAATGACTGATAGGAATGTATTTTCTCTGGAAGATACAAATCTTAACTGGGCCCTCCATTGTCTTATCACAATTATTAAGATAACGTGAGGATTTGGGGGTACTTTGCAAGGTACACAGAACCTCTTTTCCTCTCAAATTATATCTTAGAATAAGCCAATAATTCAATAGGGTTAATAATGATATATCTAAAATGCACTGAAATCTTAGTATGTGCTTGGCACTCTCCTAAATATCTACCATGATTTAACTTCATTCTACTGCAATGTAAACTACATGTGGGTAGGGATTTTTATCTACTTTTGTAAATGTTTTATACTAACGTGGCCCTAATATAATATCTCACATATTGTTTAGCATACAGAAATTCAATCAATATTTGTTGAAATAATTCTCACCGTGACTTTTTGAGGTACATAACATAATTCTACCTATTTTAGAAATGAAGAACCTGAAGCAAAGAGGTGAAGTAACTTGTCCAACGTCAAGTCCAGATATAAGGCCAGCTTCACAGAATTTTCACTGGTATTCTAATTTATTGGAGTATTGGTGAAATAATGGAAGGGGAAGGGAAATAAAATATCAGGAGCTCAGTTACACATTTAAAGTGGAAATATTTCAATCAACTAAATTTTTTAAGTAGCTGTTGGGTGCAAAAATTTTTGCTAAGTCCTAGTTGTAGGGAAGCTAGACTTGAGCCATCCTGTGCCCTCCTGAGGAACTCAGGAGCAAAAAGAGAAAGAGAGACTTAGGAAAGAGCTGCAGCTGGAAAAAAAGAAATTGTCTGAAATAAGAAGTTTTGAAGTCAAATGTTCCTAGTGGGGTCTCCAAGGAACCCTCAAAAATGCCTAAGGGAAACTGCTTTAAAAAGTCTGCCTGGCTCAGAGTGTGAGAAGCCTTCTGACAACTGGTCAAATAAGGACATTTTTGCATCTTCTTTCTCCTGGCTTTGACCACAAAGATGTTGAAAACTTGTGTTAGCAAGACGGGGAATTGGGTGGAAGTGTAAGACTAAGAAAAGAAAGAAGAAAACATCCTGCCTTCCTCCTACCTAGGTGAAGGGTGGAATTTTAATTTTAAATTAGTTTCAAAGTTTTGGTTATCACATGGGATTATACTCTATTAAATAATGAATTAAGACAATATATGCCACTTAAAAGGACCATAATATTTTATATTACCTCAGAGCAGAGTTGTCAACCTTGGCACTATTGGCATTTGAGGGCAGACAGTTATTTTAAGTATGCACGTATATACGTATGTGTGCATAGGATGTCCTGTGCAGGAGGAGCAGGATATTGAGGAGCCTCTCTAGCCTCTACCCATAACATGAAAGTTGCACCTCCTCTTTAGTTGTGACCATGAAAAATGTCTCCGGACATTGCAATATATCTCCTGGGGGGAGAGAGGGGACAAACTGTTCCCTGTTGAGAATCACTGTCTTGAACTGAAGGGAAAAGTTACAGGACCTGCTTAAGTTCTCATTTATTGGTGGTGGAAAGTCTACTCACACACTGAGAAAATGTAAAGGAACTGAAAGTAAAAAACTATATAAGTAAAATTATTTAAATAATCTATCTCTCCATAAATATATATCATGTATATGCTACATCATACACACACACACACACACACACACACACACACACACAGATATACATATCTGACCTATCATCTATTTGCTATCTAGTTTTTAAATGAATTGGTTATAAAAGTACAACCACTGTCATGTAAGGTGGGTCAATAGATCTTGAAAAGGTTGGGAATCACTTCTGTAGATGAGAGCTTCCCAACTATTGTGCCTGACAGACGGGTTATACAGGGTGACAGTTATGGATGCTATAGGGGTTCAGAATGAGCCACCCCAAGATGTGCCTCATGAGCATGTGGATTATTTTGAGCTAAAGGCAACCTAAACCCTGTGTGTTCAAAAGAGACTTCTGCTCCTCCCTTAAATATCAAGAAGAGTTGAAATTAGGAGCCTGGCCGACGATAAGAATTACCACGATCAATGATGTTTGACCTGCCTACATGGCAGGGAAAACTACTCATTTCTGAACATGTGCTCTCCCAGCAATGACCTTCTGAAACCCCAAGGTGCATCACCTCATCCTTAGCTCAGAATGTCTTGTGTACCCATGTTCCCTCTCTGTCTCTGAAGCTCTAATGTATGTGGGGCTTCTGACTCTCTCATGCATGTGGGGTTCCCATACATACGTATATAATTAAATTCGGTCATTTCCATTTGCTAACATGTCTCATGTCTATTTGATTATTAGACCAGTCAAAAGAACCTTGGGGTTAGAGGAAAGTTTCTTCCTCTCCACAATACCCTCAGTACTCAGGGTAACTGAGCAGGACCACAGCAGTCTGAGCCCCTGGGGCAGTTGCTGTTGGTTATGAATAGTTTTATCTGTTCACTCCAGTGGGCTCCTCAAATACTATCATTTTCTATATGTACCTGAACTTCAGATGGTTTGAGAATCACTGTTTTAATCCGTGGTATCCAATACAGAAGCCACTCCAGGCTATTGAGCACTTGAAAGGCAGCTTGTGCCATAGGTTGAAATAATAATGTTTTAGGTATTTTTCTTGTTGTTGTTAAATAAAATATATTACGAAATATAATATGTGATTAAAACTTATTTCTTGTTATTTCTTAAAATGTGGCTACTAGAAGATCTTAAACTATACATGTGACTCACATTATATTTTTGGATAGTGCTGTTAGATTATAAAAAAAATAGATATACGCTGACCAACTACTACATACATGGCAGTGCTAGATTTAACTGTCATGGGTAAAACTGCATATGTCTTGTGTAATTATAATACAGCAGGATTGGATTAAGAGTATAAACTACAAGAGACTAAGGGATCTTAGAGGAGGAATTGACCTCACATCATTTTGGAGATACAGCAAGTTCCATTAGGAACAATTGGTTTTTCAGGACCATGAATATCAGGCATTAACTGATTCAAAATCGTATGACTGGAAGAGTCATTCTGAGAATCTAAGTACACTGTACTTGCATGATATACTATCAGTTTCCATGTGGATCCAGTCATTGCCATAACCACCAGTTGTATCTGATCTGCTTCAACTGATAACTGTATTAAAGCCCCATGGGTCTGATTTCTAGTACTGGAGGATGGAGGAACACTTACATCTTTTAGAAAAAAATTGTCTCAGAGTAATTTTGGTCTCAAGTCTGCCTTTGAAATGATGTGGAATAATCAATCTACATTTTCACAGGTTACCAAAGGTATTATTTTCTATTTCTGTCTCACCTCAAAATCTTTTCATTTTTCCATGACAGAATGCCAAGAAATATAAGGCCAAAGAAGGTATTTTTTTTTCTGTCATTTTGGAAGTAGTAAAAATGATGTCATTAGGAAGTACTTTGCAAATTAAAACACATACACACAGTATAAATGCGAGATTAGGAAAATAATTATATAGTGAGTTATGTCTTTTTGGAACCCCTTAGGGACTGTGATTATAGTATTCTTAATTAGAGAGATATATATGTATAGTATATTGTTTTCAATACCACCATCTGGCTCCACATATGAGAAATGTGTGTAAGGTGTATTGGTTTTTCAAAGAAAATGAAAATATATTTTTAAATGCTTTATCTTGTTTCCTTCTCATACACACTGAGAAACTAGCAGAGACTTGGATAACATTACACAGTTTTTATCATAGCCAAACTCTCCAAAGTTGCCTCTAACGACGACTTTCTTGAAGACAGACTAGAGCGTCAACTTACATTTCCTAATGCCATAAAATCATCGTCCTCAGATGACAAGTCAAATTACAAGGTTTCTGCCATCATTCATTGTGCTCATTTTGTTCTAAGATGAGTGATGCAGAAGTTAAAATCAATAGATGACTATAAAATATGGCACACTTTTTATTAACCAAATAACTTGGAAGCACTAGAAATACAAAATAAAAATGGAAAAAGCGCATGGGTATAAAGCGAAGCCCGTCGCTTGGTCCCTGAGAACAGCACTAAAAGTATTTGAATATGGTGGTTTCATCTGATTTTAACAGCCAAACTTATAAAACAGTTTACACTTTTCTGTTGTCAAGGGAGAAAAACTTGCCAAATGGTTCGTTTTAAGTAAATACAACATAACCAATTAAGGAAAGCAAAATTTAAACACATGCCTATGATAATCAGGACATAGTTTGCTTCTGATTTCACTACTGATTTGAACAGAATAGTGTTCCTGCCATTTTCCCACAGCACCCAAGTGACCCCACACATACTTTTAGAAACTTGTAATCACACAGTGCAAATAAAAGGACACTTTACTGGAAAATACACAGTGTGGTACAATAATCCATCATTTATGAAAAATAGAATTCAGCCTTTTCTTTTTCCTCAGAGATTCAACTACTTTTTGAGGGTAAAGCCTACTGCAATTTAAAGATTTATGTTAAGCCAATGAGCAGTTTTTTTCGTTCCCATTTAAACTTTTTTATTCAAAAATGAAAAAAGACTAAAGAGATACAGGCTTAAATTCTAAAGCATTTAATCTGATTTGCAGGAGAATCACTCTTAATTCTACATGTTTTCACCTCCCCAAAAAAGAAAAATTAACCTGAATTGGATTAACTTTCCAGGTATTCTAGAATTTACTTTTCTTTATGCTTTCCTCTTCCCCTCCCCCAATTGATGGGTGATCTTTTCTTTCAAGTGCAAACAACTAGAATATTTTTCAAAGCCTAAGAATTTTGAATAACAATGTGCAATTTAAGTCTCAATACACACAGGCTGAAGGCATTATCCTTAAGCACCGGTTGAAAGATTTAATTGGTGTTAAAGCTGCACACACCAGAGAGTAGTTAGAATCTTGGGCTTTTTAGGATAATCTTCAATAAATATCATTACATATGAGAAAAGACATTAGCTCAACACAAGTTTTATACCTGACACAGACATCATGATGTTAAGTCCACCTCCAGAGGTAGGAATGTTTATTGTGGTGGGTGCCCATTGTATATTTATTTTCCAACTTCAGTAATGGGAGCGGGAAGAAACACAATTTGGATTACGAACATTCACTACCATTGTGTTAAAGGATGGGAACCACAAAAGAAAACCCTCAAATCTTCCAGAATCCAACGGTTTGGATAATATGATCCAGAATTGTGCATTTGCCAGAATTTTTCTTGCTGTGGACCTTATGTTGAAATATCCCCGTTTCCTGCCAAACTGCTGTTCTCGCGGTATTCCCTTGTTACATGTTGTTGTTGTTATTATTATTATTATTTTAATTTGGAAGTGCTGGGAGAGCTAATGTTTCAGAAATGCTGCTAAAGGAAAGTAGAGAAATGCTTACACAAACGACTTTCTAGGCTACATGTCAGTTTTTTGGTGAGGTTTTACATAGGGGTCAACATCAGGTGTAGACAGAGAGTTTTCTTAGCAGCTAAGAGCTCCCCATATTTCAAGTCTAGGAGGATGTTTAGGGTAAAGTTGGCTATAGTTTTTTAGTGCAATCATCTTACCACACTGCAGTGTCCGGAGAGGGAGATCCAAAAAGAAATGATGAAATAAGGTTATATCAGGTTCCTAATCCCCAGAGATTCCCAAACACTTCTCAAACCATCACATGGATTACATAACAAAGCACTGAGTTGTCTCCACTCATATTTTCCAAACGACCTTCTTGTATTCTGAATTACCCTGTTGCACCATTTTCTAAATTAGTGAAATAAGAGCACCATACCCAAAATTGATTGAAAAGAGAAAGAACGTTTATTAAATTTCTTTTCAGCCGCCTGCCCGATTCCTTTCCAGGGCATACACACTTGTGCTAATTCATGAGGCTGTAATAAATACTGCTCTGCCCTCTCCAGCATGTGGTTTTAGAGCTTGCAAAACTTTGCACATAACTCCCTGTGTCACAGTGGGCAGAAAGGGTAAGTTTGGGCTTAATGTACTGTTGGTCATTTAATACCTCTTTTTTTTTTTTTTTTTCACATGCTCATTGTAAATAGAAGTCATAATTTCAACCCCCAACTTACCGCCTGAGAAACTAAGTTATTGAAACTTTAAGTGACTTAACTTGAAACATAAATCACAATTAAATCTGGAAATAATTGGAAGAGGGAATGCAGGGCATTTTAACAGCAGTGCTTTGTTTTAACCACTTAATTCCCACTTAGACATTGCAGAAATACAAAATAAATGATCAGTTTGAAACAGAAGGGTATGCAGACATGATCTACCCAATGATTCATATTTACGCTACCTACCCATTTAAAGAGAAGTGAGAGTTCATACAATGAAAAATGTTTACTTTTAGACTAAATTATCTTTAAATAGTCAAATCTAACCACATTTTTACATTTACAGTGTCAATAAAGAGCTGGCAGTTTATTGTCATGTTCCTGTCATTCAGCCATAGGGAAATTTCATGATTGCTTTTCCAAGAAATACATGGATCCCTGTGTTCTACCTCTAATGTATTCATCTATAATGTAAATTCTTCATTGTCTTTTCATAAACAGGCTTAATAATTTTATTTTGCTGATATATCTTAGGGTGTGTCTATATTGATAATGCATTTTTACAGTATGAGTTGGTGTTGTGTTTACTCTCTTTAGAGCATTTAACATAGCTTTGCGTTAGTTAATGAATAACTTCCACAATGGTTATAATGATGACAATGACGATGATGATTATGACAATTTCAGTACTATAGCGCAAATATTGAGTAACATCACAAATGTAATTTTCCTTTAATTGTAAGTCTGTTTTCTTTTTGTGAGACTGAGTAGAAAAAGATCTTTACATCAAAGGGTATGAAAATACCACGTATTTTAAAAAAAGAAAGAAAAAGAGAAAATAAACCTAAAAAGCAAAAATCTATGTTGTCTACAGAGATATATGATGACATTTTTTCCTGAAACAGAATCAGATACAGCATAAGATGTGGAGTAAAGATTCGGATCATCAAGATATCTTCTGTTGACTAGATATTTTATCTTGGCTCCTTATGACTTGATATAGTGTCAGTAAGAATTTGTCACTTGAGAGCTGTTCAAAATTTTGATAAATTTGCTAATAAAGTAAGTGGTTCCTGAGCTAAGGCAGTAGTTTATTTTGAAAGTGAAATTACTAAAAACAGAAAAAAAAATAACATAGAATATCAATCCAGACAAAGGGCACCATGTAATAGAAATATGTTTTCCATGAGGAAAGATTGTATATTAAACACAGGAATGGGTTCTCTCCTGGTGATAGAAAACAGGCCACAGCCAAATTAAATGAGAAGAGCCGCTCTTACAGATCAATGTGAGTAGCAGTCCAAGACAAAAAAAGAAAAGAAAATAGTAGAGTTGTAGGCGTGGCAATTCCACCATAGAGGTAAGAACATGGCAAGATTCTTGGAAATTAACATCTAGATTTCAGTGAAAAAAGAAAAAAGTTAAGTTGGAGAATAAAATCATATTCATCTTTAAGAGTATCAGACAATTTCAATGCTGATTTTACATACCAAGTCAGATACTATGTGTCGCAGTGTTTGAATTTGGTGGGTGGTATTTAAATCGTCTCTCCATCTCCATGTAGACATAAATAGAGAGAGCTACCACTACATTTGTGTGTGTGTGTGTGTGTGTGTGTGTGTGTGTGTGTATTTGCTTGTACCTGTGTGAAAATGTGTGTACAGATACCATATTTTAAGTGGGTATGGAAGGGAGTAATATATGATAGCTTTGAAGCTTTTTCTTTAATTTCTAAACTCCTGGCCCTATGTGTAATCAAGAATATGCTAAAATGTATCCCTAATTTTCAAACATAAAATTTGAACCAAGTCAGAAAAAATATATAGTACAAGCATAGTTTGAGAAATGTCTTAGGCCAGATAATTGATATTTCAGAGGAAGTGGTGGAGTAAAGTGTTTGTTTAGATTGTACAATCTACATATTGTAATTATATATATATATACACATATAATTACATACAATAACGTGTATGTATGTGTGTGTCTGTGTAGTTTGCTTCTTGTAAAGCAGTCTCAATTTTCACTTTGACTAGCCAATCTGATAATTTTGACATCACATATATTATTAATAATGACTAATGATTTTAGAGTACTTGTGATGTGACAAGGAACTATACTAAGACTGTTACATCTCATTTAATCTACATAATCATTAAATGTGGTAAATTCTCTTATTGCTGTCCATTCTACAGATTAGGAATCTGAGGTTCAGAGAGGTTAAGCCATGTAGTTAGTAAGCGGCAGAGACAGCCATCAAATGTAGGGCTGTCTGATTCTGAGCCCATGGGAACTCCTAACCTGACCCACTGCCTTCCTCTGTTTGGCAATATGTCAGATTTCTAAGGACATAAAGAGATGGCAAAAGCCTCCCACTGTAGGCAAGTACTTTCAGCCGAAGGTCTTAAATCATCTGTTTTACCTGAACAGCGACTGAAATAACTCTAGGTGGTGTCTATCACTGTAGACTTAAAAGGGAAAATGAGTTGCATTAGGTGAGATTAGTGGTTCAGGACAGCAACAGAATCGATGGCTAAATACTCTCTGGATTGCCAGTCAGAAAAGCTGAAGATGCATCTGAGTCTCACAGAGTCATAACTGCCATGAACACAAATTGAGCTCTTCTGCTACTGGGCAGAAGGCAAATATGAGAATCATTCACCGTGTTCCAGGTGGCTGTATGTAGCAAGACAAGTGTGAATATAGAGTAGAGATGTAGGGTGAGGACTGGGGCTCCCTTTTAAGCAACACTGGCTATCGACCTACCCAGATTTCTGTTTCTTAGTCTTCTTCTTGACTCCTGGCATCATACAATCTTTTTCAAAGACAGACAGATGCACACTTGCCCACAATAATATAAGCACATACATTCACATCTACAAACTCTTTAGCTCTTCTCTCAGCTAACCCAGGAAGTCTCATTCATCTCTATGCCCAACCACAGAGTCTGCTTCTTTTATTTCTGGTTGCTTCATAGGAGTGAGAGTTCAAGATCAGCATTTAGGGGGAAAGTCGATAAGAATCACTAATATATGGACTCCTTCCAACAACTAATGCAGTTCCTTCAAAAAATGTGCATTTCTTTCTCATGCATTCTATCTCTCTTTTGAATACTACACGTTTTGGATTTTGAATTGCAAGTCTGTCAGTTATCAGTGGTGTGATCTTATTCAAGCAATATAAATTCTTCATGCCTCTATTTTCTAATCTGTTATAGGGGGCTGACAGTATACAGACCAAGAATTGTTGTGTAAATTAAATGCTTGACATATGCAAAACACCCACACAAAATCTAGTGACTAATAAGCTTTTGATAAAAGCTAACAGTTATTATGAATTGTGAGGGTATAATAGATGCCCTGTATCACAGTCATGATCGTAATAATCAGTAAGTAAACAGAGTAGGTGGTATGAAAAGTGCTTTCCTCACTCTCCATCCTAGTGCCTCTCGTTTTTTCAACATTTACTGGGGATTTACTATGTATCTGGTGTTGTTAGATTATTCCCTTATCTGTTGCATAAATTAACTATATATTAACTTATATAAAATTAAATAATATTAACATATATTAAAATTTTAATTGATTGCTATTTAGTTCTCTGAAAAAAAGAGATATACAACCCCAAGAGTTTATCTGTGATTAATTTCTGCCAGGTAGAGTGTATTTCAAGACTTTGAACATGTGTTGAAATCATTGGGTTTTGAAGAACTATCCATTAAAGACTTTCTGAACTGTGACAATGGATATTGACAGTGCTTGTCAGACTAAACCACTATTGATTGGTTCACATCATGTGTATAGCAAAACCAATTTCTTTCAAGTGCTTCTTCCTAACTGAAATACATTATTGCAGCCTTCCTCTCTGTTTATTATAACACCCAAGCTCATTGCATGTAACACATCTAGCAAAAAGGTTTCACAATGAAGGAAGCAGCAAACTGCAACACAGAGAAGTGAGGGCACTTAGCAATCCAAATACTCTTGTACTGTAAGTCGTTATTCCTTTGCAAAATATCGATCCCTTTCAGAGTCTTACTTTTATTTTACCATCCTCTTGATTATGGAAAGATCATGGACTAACAGAGCTTTGCTATTGTTTAATGATCCTGCGATGCTCATGGTTTCCATCCCTCAATGAAACTATTTTAAGTACCGTGTGTATGTTTAAGCGGCAGGACAGAAAATGTTTATGCTGAGTCACTGCTCCCCTGCCCACAAACATACACAGACACACACACACACACACACACACACGATTGTGACTTTTTCTAAACTTTATAGTGTTTTCTCCAGTGAGTGACTCAGGCCAACTTTGGCCATACACTACATATTGTACCGTTTTGTTATTAATTTGAATTTGCATTGTGTCTTTCTTCTCAAGAGGGTACATTTCTTATTGAGAAAATGCTTTTACATGACAAAAGCAGTTCTCATAATACCCCGAGTGGGAAGAATTCCAGATTAATTTTTTAAAAAA
Organism: Rhinolophus sinicus; assembly: GCF_036562045.2. Taxonomy (NCBI): domain Eukaryota; kingdom Metazoa; phylum Chordata; class Mammalia; order Chiroptera; family Rhinolophidae; genus Rhinolophus; species Rhinolophus sinicus. The sequence continues at coordinate 134,124,603 of NC_133751.1, read as the reverse complement.
ATATTATTATTAAACAAAACCTAAAAACATACCTTCCACAAGTACTGACTGATTGTAGCTTGTGCTTTCTGCAGTGTACTAGGAGCATGCCAGAGCCCAAAGAAACTTCAGTCCTAGTTTTTACCCTTTAAGAAGCTCACAGTTTACTGTACGCTAATAGCTGGGGACAGCAGGGCATTTCTAAATTCTGAGGATAATTCTCAGGGTATCCCTAAAATTGCTACCCCTTTAAAAATGATCTTTATAGCTTACATGAGTCACTGGGATGATAAAACAGGAGAGACTAGTTAATTCTACAAATGCTTTAATTAAATCTGGTATGGCGATGCCAGCTTCTTTCCCATTCTAGGCATGCCTAGAAATTTAAAGAAAAAAAATGCTTTGAAGGCTGGCAAATGCTACATGAGCAAAATGTATCATTCTTCAAAGCCCCTTCTTACATGACAGTTCCAAGTTTACTTGAAAGTTCTAGACTAGGATTTCTCCCCAGATAAGGATTCCTTTGACTCTTGCGTCCTGCTTCACACTACGGCCCAGGAGAATGGCTGCACCCAGCACCCTGGGCTGTGCCTTTCCTCTGGCTTTGCCCGTGGGCCGTGGCCTTCTCACCCCTACATTCTCTAGCTCTGAGACAGGCTTCTGGCCTGGGGCCCATTCTCTTGGCACTCCCCATAGGGGTCACTCTGTCCAGAAGAACAGTTGGTTGTCAGAGTAGCAGCCTCTCATGCTTTTTTCAGGACATTGGAGATCGGGAAATGTCAGGCCAGAGACAGTTAGCTTCTCACAAAATAGTTTTATTGGGACAGAACCCTCTATTAGAGGCCTCCGTTTGACATAAGCTTCAAGTTGTTTGCTCCAAAATGTGCGTGCACAACACTGAGATCCTCCTCCCACAGGAAATGTATTGAAAATGCACAGGGTGTGCTGAGCAGATCTGCGGACACAGGATGTAGTCTATGCTAAGTTATCAGGGATAGTGGAGCGGTTTGTCTTCACAAACGCTGATAGACAGCTGCAGTTTGCAGCTGGCAGTGAGTTTATGCTCCCTAAACAAGGATTTAGCTGGAGCCCCATGAATACTTGGCTCCATCGCAATAATCATAATTCATAACATACATTTCTAAAGAAGGGGAAAAAACTAGGAAAAGACGCAGAAAGATCCATATTAGTCTGATACTTGATGTGGCCAGGATATAGGCTGTTTCATTTGTTGTCCATTTTGAATCTATCTGGGATCCTTTATTGAGATGGTCGTTGCCATATTTATGACGAATGAAACTGCTTCCTGCTTTCCGGCCACACCTTCAGATTAACTCTTCCTTCCATTACAAAATAGTGATGGGAGATTTACTCTCTGCCAAAAAACAATTATTATCCCAAATATCGTATTTCTTTTCATAAATGACTTAATTATAATCAAATTGCCAAGCTTTTTCTCATTTTTGACCATCAGATAACCCCATTCTTGGGCACAGTTCATGTTGGAGTCACAGAAACATGAAATATTAATATTTAATCTAGCATGAACTTGAGGGAACACAGAGTAAATGCTCCTTACTTTTGAGATGAGGAAAAAGATACCCAAATTGTTTAAGTCACTTGCCTAAGGCCACATATTAAGAAGCAGCATCAAAATTCAACCCAAATTTCTCAACTACCATTTCCAGGTATTTCTCAGCATAGCCTATGTGTCTCTAATCCCAGATTTATTTTCACTAGAAAAACTGTACCTAAATTCAGAAGAATGTTCCAGAGGGGCCAGTTCTTCTGCTCTAGGCATGTACTACTGGCCCAATTCTTCTAGTAACCCGGAATTTTACATCGATTCTAAATGCAGTCGTTGTCATCAATTAATTCTGTTTTATTCTAAATATTTAGAATCAGAGAATTGTGAACTGAATATGGAAATATATTTAAATTTATATGCATAATTATCCATACTAATATTTAAAAAAATACATGCCCCAAGGGGGTAAATTACAGTAGCCTTCCTTTTGACATGTAGCAATGCTAAGTGTTTTGCTATTACCCTTTTCTTTAACTTTTGGTAACTTGAAATCTGTAATAGATTATTATTATTTGGGATTTTGAGCATTCCCTTTCCCTGGAGGCAGAGGATCCTATTGCCAATTGTCAAGACACTCCCCCAGACAGATGTCATTGCTGGATATCCTTTCCATGTGTTTTGGCCTAAACTAGAAGAGAATAGAGAGAATTGAGCTACAAATGGGAAAATGAATTTTGCTAAGTTTCAACCTCTCTGAAATTTGAAATTTTGGATTATTGAACAGGCTGAGATCTGGGTTTTCTTCAAGCTTGTTTACTCTTGACAAAATAGAACTTCTGGTCTTAGGAGAAAAAAAAAATGTCTTTGGGTTTTTAAGGTCTCTGAAAGCTTCTTGAGACATTAAGTACCTCTTATATAAAATAACAGAGTGATGATTTAAGACCTGAGGAACTGGAAATGCACAGATTAAGTGACCTTTAAAATACACATAGGTTTAAAATTGAAAGAAAAATGCACTCAGCAAAAAAGCATTTGGGATTTATTTCTAAAATATGGTTGGAAACATTAAGCAAGCTCAAAATGAGGCGATGGACACACATCCTCATTTTGACTTAAAGATCTACTTTAAATAACACAACAGATGTAGTCGTCAACATCTATTCCAACAGGGATGTTCGGAATGGTGAGAAAGACACGGTAAACTTGGGCAATAATGACTGCTCTCATTGTTATCCCTTAATCCTTCAAACTATCAAAGCAGAACCAAGAATAAAAGAGAAATATTCTAGCAGGATCTAATTTCCTCCTGTTTCTGTCAAACAGTTTAGGTAGGAAATTTCCACCAGGAAATAACCCCTTAAAACAGTCACCAGAGAGCAAGTTTAGCTACTTTCACGCTATGGCACGAGGGGAAAGAAAAAAAAAGAAAAAAGAAAAGAGCAAACCTGTGGACATTAGTCTGGAAACACCTTCGACAACACAAACAGGTGCTATTTTATGTAATGGCTAAGGAAATCAGAGCGGGACAGAGCGGGGACTCATGGGTGGGCCCTGCAAAGGAAAACTGAACTTAACTGTTCCCTTGTGAGAATTATGTTGTCTGGGTCACAACTGTTTGGTAAAAATATTTATTTTGCCAAATTTGATTCCACATGAAATAAATTGCTGTTGGAATACGTACTGAAAGGATGAGGGTGGTGTAAGGCAGATCTTAGTTTGAAATTTAACGGTGCTCCCTACACTCTCATCAAGCCTGACATGTAGTTGGTGGTCAGTAAAAAATGGGTAGTAGTTGAATAGGGTCTGAGCAAGATGCATAGTGGAAAGCACATAGGCTTTTGTGTTAAGAAATCTGATCTCGAGTCCCAGACCTATTGCTTAGAAAGCGTGTGACTTAGCTTCCCTGAACCTCAATTTCTAATACAAATGCCTTGATTGAAATGTTTTAAGGATTAAGTGCTATGATATGAAAGATCACAATGCTTTGTGTACACACAAGTAAATTACTATCTTTATCCTCTTCCTCGCTTTCTTCCCCATCCCCATCATCCTCATCATCCTCACCATCATTACAGCTTGCACTAGACTCTAGAAAGTGAGTTAAATAGAAATGGTCCTTGGGCTTTGGGGACTAACAACTAAAAATCAAAATACTGATGTATCAAAAAGAGAGTGCATAAGTTAAGAAATTTAGAGTAAGTATACAAAATTAAGTTACTCTTATATTAAAATAGCTATCACTAAAGAGCTATGTCCATGTGGCATAGAAAGAGCCCTAGGTCTTGCTTGTTGAGACAGAGTACATTTTCTCATACTTTTAACACATTGTATACCAAATTCTCCAATTACATGCATGTTTACTAGCTTTGATGGCAATAAATGTACTGGCCATATAAATCCCTCCAGGTGCACACATGGTGTGTGTTAACTACTATCACTTATGCTAATAATAATTAATAATAATAATAATAATTTAACAAATAGCAAGTATAAAATAATGTTTTGTTTTATACATTAATTGAAGATTTAAATCTTGTGTCTACCCAAATAGAAATGGCAGGGGGTCTATTTTGATAAATATGGCACCGGTATTACTTTATCTAACAATAATTCTTGTCAGAATTGTTTCAGAAGTGGATCCTATGCCATACAGCCTTAGGGCACACAAATGTGTACTTTAATAATCATAGCTAAAACATATTTTATATATTAATTTTTTTAAAAAAGATTCTTATTACTTGATTAATCATAGACAGAATGTGAGTTCTGTGGAGAATCTAAAGATCTGAGGAACTAAATTGTGAGTGTGGTGGGGGATGAGGGAATAGGTTTGTAGGCAGAAGACTTTTTGCTTTGCTGCTAGAGGTCATAGGGTTATATTCACCACTTTCAAGCAAGGTTAGTTCTGACCAGTAGAGTAAAAGAAAACTCCTCAGAATGGGTATCTCACTGGTAAGCTTCCATACCTTGAGATGGAAATGATTAATTACACTTATTGTCAGTCACTAATTCTACTTTAGATATATGGGTCTTCTTGCTCTCACTTGAGTTCATCTTGCTTCAGGACTTTGTACAAGCCGACCTAAACATTCTTTAGATATCCACGTAACTACTTTCCTTACTTCCTTCAGGTCTTCCCCCAAATGCAATTTCTCAGAGGTTCTCCTTCTCTATTTAAAAATGCAAGCTTTCCCCACTTGGATGCTCTCTATCGCTCTTCCTTGTTCATCTTTGGTTTTTTGAAGTTTTTAAACTTTACTGCTTTGCTAATATGTATTTTACTTCCTTCTTTTAACATCTCTCACCCCTCATTAGAATGTTAGCTCTATCAATATTTTCACCTGTATTTTATTTTATGTATGTTTTAGAGACTGTAGTCCTAGTACCTAGAATAGTGTTGGACAAATGGTAAGTGTTCAGTATATATTTGTTGAATGAATAAAAAAATACTCTGAATTCCTTTTTTAGAAAAAAAAATAAAAGCTGTAATTTTTTTCTCACATCTTTAAGATTTATGGATAATACCCCGTGTCCTAAGAAAATAAACCTTTACTTAATATTTTATGAAGGAATAAATTATAATGGCTTATTATCATTGAATGGCAGTCTGAATTTATACCCATAACAGGTCTGAGAAGAGAAACAGATCTTGGCTCTCAGGCCCTTTTCTTCAAACCTTAAACATCTAGAAACAGTGTGGTATTCTTTCCTTGCTTACCATATACAAAATCATATAGTTATCCTTTTTTATCTTATTTAAATAAGAAAAATAGAACTTATATAGAACCAACATCAAATATCTTTTAAAAATACTTATATATCCAAGGATATATTAAATTTATACTAGGTGGTGTTTATTGGGAGGAAGTGAATGAGAGATGAAGGAAAAAAATTGTAAAGCTTGAAGACTTGCATAGCTAATAATAATAAGGATGATGAGGATGATAAATTCCATTCCTCTGTATCAATTAAGAAGAGAGAGAGAGAGAGAGAGAGAGAGAGAGAGAGAGAGAGGAGAGAGAGAGACACTACCTTTTCTTGATTCTGGCCCAGCAGGTGGTTGAGATCACAGACACCCCCAGGCCAGCACTGACCACATATGTGATTAAAAATATTCTAGTAGTCACTTTAAAATAAAAATAGCAGACATTGACTTTAGTATGTTTTGTTTAACCAACTTTATCCAAAGTATTGTCATTCATCCATGTAATCAGTATAAAAATTAGAAATGGGATATTTATATTATTTTTCTTGCATTAAGTCTTTGAAATCTGGTATGTATGTTGTATCTACAGCCAGCAAATCTCAATTCAGACTAGCCACATTTCAAACACTCAATCGTCACATGTGGCTAGTGACATCCATATTGGACAGTGCAGCTCTAAATCAAGCCTCTGGGTGTCCTGTCTGCATACAGGCATGTGTCAGTACAAAGAAAACCCCTGGAGCCCACGTGTGGGGCACGGCTGCAGTTGGTATGGTGACTTAGCTCAGAGATGGCCTTATCACAACAGTGGGCAGGGATGTATCAGATGAAATAGCTTTCAACTGCAAAGCCATGTGCTTGTGACAGGCTCCCAAACCAGAGACTATTTCTGAATTGATTTGTATTTCCAGTGTTTTCTCCACCTGGCATTAGGTTGGTGTCTGAGTAGGACGATACGTATGGGAAGCCAGAGTGATTCATTAAAATAGCTACCAATTAGGAAAAGAGCAAGATGATGTCTCAAGTTGGTAGAGCCAGTTAAACAAATTACACTCTATTCTTTCATCTGCAATAATTAGTCTTCTGAATCTTAGTATGCTTATTTGCAAGTGCTACTCTGTTGTAGCATGCTATCTGTGAAATTTCACACATGACAGTCATCTCTCCATAACTGAATTTATATCCACTCCCTAAAATATATCTGGGAGAAGTGAATGGATTAATTATAGGTTCTCAGGGGTGCAGGGTGTTTCAAGTTTATAATCTGTGCTCTCTGTGCTTAGGAGAGTTGTAATAGTTTCAAAGCGGCAAGGCTTACTTACCCCCTCCCTATTAAACAGTATTTTATTTTTGAAAACACAGGCCAAAGTAAAAACTTTAAATTTACACAAAGGGTCATTTTCAGATTATATTTTAACATAGGAAAGACTGGGTAGGCACATTCCCGAAATCATGATTTTGGTCTGGGGAGAGAAGTTGGAGATACACACTCAGACATATTGTAGACTTGACTACAGAATAAATTGGTTTTGTTCAGGGTTTGGTTTTGCTCTTAATTGCCATATATTTAGCTGACTTGACTGTACAGTGATTTGAATAGACTACTGATTTTACTTATATGCCATTTCCTAGTATAGGAATCAATTCACATAGTCTCAGCCAAAAATTATTCAAACTCAGAAGTTTGTACATCTCCCAACTTTCATATATATATATATATATATATATATCTCACACACACACACACACACACACACACACACACACAGAAACCCATAGCATCCATAGCATTCTATGGGCCAGGTGAGAGCTATACTGTAAAATGAAGAATCCATCATGGCATTGAATACAAGCAAAGCAAATTCTGAGAAATGAGTTTGATTAGTTGAATTATAATAATCAGTATCCATTTTTAAAAGGTTTTAAAACCTGGAACCAGTTCTCACAACTAAAACCATGTTCACCTTATGTTCAAAAATGATTTTCAACTGAAGTTTTCAGGTTCAGTTTTATTTTTCCCTAAAATGGTTTTTGTCCTTATTGCAAATAATCATCAGAAATCATTTAAATGTGTTCATCTTTAAAGTCCCTAAAGGAAAAAGTTGAATACAGAATTCTACTTTAATTTTAAGAACAAGAGCATGTTTTAAATATGATGAGTAGAATGGAAATATTTCTAGAAAAATAAAGAAAAGAAAGGAAACTGGCTCCCATTCCTCTTAAAATATTTAATGTGTATACAAGTACTTAAAATAAAACTATACAGCAGTTGACACTGTGAAGCAATATATAATCAAACAAGACACCATGAGGCAGACTGCAAACTTCCTTCGATCATGTTTCTCAGCTTTAAGGAAGCAAAGGTCTGATAAACATGAACTTGAACTACAATGAACGTACTCAAATCATCCAAAAAATTAGGTATTTACAACAACAAAGTAGTACTGTAATGGCAAAGATAGATGAATTGAGCTTAGATCTGTGTAATATAAAAAAGGAAACAATGATTATATAGTACAAATAATTTTGCTGTAATATGACAGCCTAATGACTTAAGTGTCTAATATCGTCATTATGGTTCTGAACCCCATGTGCATTAGCAATGAAGACTCAATAAAATGACTGTATAATTCATGTTTTCCATGAAAATCTTGTTCTTCTTTTAAAATAGTTGCATCTATAAGATCTGTGAGCCTAAATGGGAAGACTAATAACTTGAATTATGTATTATGTCTATGCAGTGATCTGAAAGTGGTATCAAGGAACTTTCTAACCAACCCTTCTGATGGAGGAAAACAATAGTTTTGGACACCTGAGTTTATTTGGGTTTCAGTTTTTTAATCTAGTAAGAAGTCTGTTTTGTTATGTTAACATATTAATTTAGTGCATATATAAATCCCTGAAGATTATATAATCTAAAGTCAACTACTGTTACTTCTCTGGTCAATGTATTTTAATTTTATTGGAAAAATTAAAAGTCTAACAAGTATTTAAAATATTCATCTTTACTTAATATTTGCCATGTACTTATGAGGTGTGATAAAAAAATACAGTTAATATTTAAATTTAAAAAAAGTATTACAGTAAAAAACACATTGCCATTAATCTCCCTCAAAATACTCCCACTCACTTTGAACACACTTATCCCATCATTCTTGCTACTTTCTGAAGCAGTTCTGGAAGTCCTCTTTCATTAGTGTCTTTAGTTGCACTGTCATGGTTACCTCAATGTCCTGAACCGATTCAAAACATTTACCTTTCATGGTCATTTTGACTTTGGGGAAGAGCCAGAAATTGCACGATGCCAGATCTGATGAGTAAGGTGGATGAGGACACACCATAATGTTTTTTATTTGACAGAAATTGCCTTACCAGAAGTGATGTGTCACGTGGAGCCTTTCCATTGTGATCACAAAATATGGTGACTACTGCTCCCCAGTGCCATCCAAAGGAAAGGCAGGGCTCTTCAAGTAACAGTGTGTGACAAGTTTCAGCTTGTTCGGTGCAGTCAGTTAGGTATGAGCTACGGTTGAGAGAAGGTGTGTTTTAAAGTGTGCCATAAGTCATCCTCCATCATGACAATGCTATGTCACACATCGCTTCTGGTAAGGCAATTTCTGTCAAATAGAAACATTACGGTGTGTCCTCATCTACCTTATTCACCAGATCTGGCACCATACAACTTCTGGCTCTTCCTCAAAGTCAAAATGACCATGAAAGGTAAGCGTTTTGAATCAATTCAGGACATCGAGGCAGTCACAACAGTGCAACTAAAGACACTCATGAAAAAGGACTTCCAGAACAGCTTCAGAAAGTGGAAAGAATGATGGGATAATTGTGTTTGAATCAAAGGGGAGTGTTTCAGGAGGATTAATGGCAATGTGTCTTTTACTGTAATAAGTTTTTAAATTTAAACATTCACTGTATTTTTTGATCACACCTTATAGCTATTTAACTTTTTTTTTTCCAGACAAGGTAAATGAATGGTATAGAGTAGTAATTAAACAAAAGACTTCAAAATAATCATGTAATAACTGAATAACATGACTACGCATTATATCAAGTTTTCAGATTCTCTTTCTTAGCTCCCCAAGTTTTTGTTTGCTAGAAATCTCCCTGCTCTCATCTTATAATATGAAGGAAGGCAGTGCTTAAAAGTGAAGAAAGACTAGGTATTCTCAGGCCACTGAGCTATTTTTCTAAGAGATGCTGAGAAACATGAGAAATTAAAGATGTTATTATCCTTTATTTTTCCTTTTAATGTTTGTAAGGGAGCAGCTGTGCCCAATTCTTGGTGTAAAATGAAAACCATGTCGATTTTATTCATTTTTGTTTTTGGAATGAACATGTGATGAGAAGTACATTTTGCCATTACTGAATCGGGAGATGCGACAATAATTGTAATGGGTGTTGCTTCATCTACCTGCTAAACTGGCCCTTCTTGCTCAAAATATGGTGTTGTGAGGTGGCATCAACCATCTGGCATCACAGAATGAGAGTTTTACAAAGCAACTTCTTCGATGTCTAAAAATGATGTGAGGATAGACAAGCCCCTTAAGGGCTTCTGCACAGATGCAAATCACTTACAAGTGCAAATGTGTGCACAAAAGAGAGGACGGAATTACCCGGGGAATGGCTCCCCTCAATTACCTGCTTTGTGCCTGAATATGCTTGATTTATGAGCATACGACTAGGAGTCAGGAACTTGAAGAACTAAACCAGAAGACAGAGCCCATCATGTAAAATACTCCTTTCCATTAATAGTCAAAACACAATGTATGAATGTTTAGACAAATATATACATATATGCTGGATTTATACAACCCACTCTTTTTTCTCATAAGCTTAAATTGAAAAAAAATAAAAAATTCCATCCAAGCTGTCTTTTCCATGAGTCTTGAGAAATTGCATTGTTTTGGAAAAAACATTGGCTTGATTTTCACAATTTTTAAAAAATGGATATGGAAAGAATAAGATTGTGCCCATAAAAACCAATTGTTTCCAAACCGCACTGTATTGTTTGGCCCAAATAATTTGTCCTCCTATATGGAAGTGGGGAACCATGGCAGACTGAAAATACAATAGCCAATCAAAATAAAAGTTCTATTCTGGAATAACTTTATCATGCCCCTGCCCCTCTACCCCCATCACCTTCACCCAGACAGTGTGACAAAGCAAACTACAGAGAAAGCAGGGACAAAAACAAAAAACATTTTGGAATGAAAAGAAACAGAGAATTCAATTTTCCTACTAAGTTCAAGGAACAAGTTTATTGACCGGCAAACATAGGGTGTCTGTTAAATAGAGCCCTAAAGAGACAGAGAGTATCCAAGGCATTTGAAGGATTTTTCTGTCCTCTTTGTGGAAAGAACTAGAGATATGATGTGAACTGTCATACCTAAGCATAAATTGAGGTAGAGAATCTAACTTAAAATGTCATTATTGCTAATAAAACAAGAGATGGCTTTTAGTTAATTTTCATGTGCTGAGATATCACAAAGTAGTGATGAAAAGAAAAACATATTTATACTTTTTCTCACTTGATTTAGTGTCTAAAATGTTATTATATTTTTAAACATTTTGTGCTTTTTTTGTATGTCATATATCAGCATTTAGATTTTTAAATTGGAAAAAAAATTAAGCATTTATTAGCTTTCTGCTAAAAAAAAATAAGCGTAAGTGAGGATTTTAAAATACCGTGTCAGTCATACCCTAAAAGTACAGAACAACACAATCAAGACCTTCAGTGACTAGGTGTCCTATACTTGTAATAACCCATATTCATAACATTTAAAGATTAATGTGGTAATTCATGACTCATGGACTGTAGTCATCTTATTACTAAGACCCTTGCTTTTCTCTGATTTCTCTGGTCACCTTAGTTAATATTGTAGAATTTGGATCAGCCTTGGAAATGAGAGCCAGCTGCAGACATTAGTTTAATTCTGACAATATGCCCACTGTTCTTCTCCTTCCCTCTCTCCTGCTTCCATTGCCCCTTTGTTCATCTTGGAAATCTTCTTTAGTGCTCATTAAAGTGTATTAAACAATGTTAGTGGAAAGCCCCAGTAGAACAAAATAGGAGGAGGTTAGTGAGGGGGGAAATAAGGAAGCGGAGAAAAATATACCAATGGGTTAAAGGGGAATGAGCAGTGGAACCATTTTTGAGGGAATGATGGGAAAACATTTTAAAACACATTCATTAATTAACCTAAGGAACTATTTTAAAAGAAAGGTTTTGAAAAAGTTTTAAAAAGTAAAACCTGTTATAATAAGTACTTGACTGTGAAAGTGACATCACTGCTTTCTAAGAGATGAAAAAAGATTTTCTTATAAGATAAAGGAAAATTATCCAATTAAAAGCTTTAAGTTGATGTAGAAATCCAAAGAAAATCAATAGGATTTTGATATCATGATACCTATGATAAAAGAATAAAACAAAACCAAAAAAACTAAGGAGCATTATGAGGGTACAACTTTTGATGAAAATCTCTAGAAAAGCCATAGTCCCCCAACATAAACTTCTTGAGATATTTTGACCATTAGCCAGAAGCAAGACTAGCCATGATTATATCATTTCCACTATATCAGAAGATGTCTTGACTAGAAAGTTTCATAGAAATTTCTGTTATGTACAGTTAGAAATATAAATAACATGCCTTCCAAATTTCCATGAAATACAGAGGGTTATTTATTTATTCTTGCTTGCCATATTAATAAAACTTCATCTTAGGTTTTGTTGTTGTATGTCCTCCATCACTAATGAAATTTGTTCTGTTTTCTCAAGTTTAGATCTACATTTTCTATAAAATTGCATAATTTCAGTCTTTTCTTAATTTCTATCAAATTATGTCTAACTTACAAAGTCACCATTAAAATAAATATAATTAAATAAGTTATCATTGACTTTTATTCTCTTAACATCAATTTAATAAATTAAAAGAAGCTATTTAACTTATTTCTTATAGGAAAAGAGACTATATTTTTATGACTCTAGGTAGAAGTTCTAGCTAGGCTGGCCTTGAATGGCATCAAATCAGCCTGACCAAATCAAAGCTAAATGAGTGGTCTTGATTAAAATAAAATTAAATGGACAGACATTCCAACAATTATAAGTCACTTTATAATCTTGTTCTTGGAAAGCAGGTGAGCTATATACCATGTTTCCCCGAAAGTAAGACCTAACTGGAAAATAAGCTCTAGCATGATTTTTCAGGATGTGTCTTTTGGAGCAAAAATTAATATAAGATCTGGTCTTATTTTCAGGGAAACACGGTAGTTGAAGGATGAATTTTGTTGTAGCATGGAGATGTTTTCATGAACAGGATAGTGAAGTGTGCAAGTGTCTGCCTGGTCTACCCATCACAAAATGAACTGGGTAGGAGGGGAGCTCCTTCTAGTTTTGCGCAGCCACTTGACAACTATGTGACAGTGGGCACATGAATGTACCTGTGATAGCTTTTTATTGTGTCAGCCTTGCTGGGCTGAACAACAGATCCTAGTTACTCAGTCACACACCAATCTAGGTGCTGCTGTGAAGGGATTTTGTAGAAAAAATTAGTCTCTAATCAGTTGACTTTAAGTTAATCAGATGAGTTTAGAGAGGTGAGGCCTGGTTTAATCAGGTGAGCTGTTTTAAAGAGGGTTTACGCTTTCCCTGAGGTCAGAGACTCCAATTAGCTCCTGCGTGGGAAGTTTCAGTCTGTGCCTAATCTTCCCTGACTGTCTGGACTTCAGACTTGTTTACCCAGCCTGCACCATTACATAAGTCTGTTCATTGTTATCTATCTATCCATCTCTCTCTCTCTCTCTCTCTCTTTCTCTCTCTCTCTCTCGGTCTGTCTGGTCATCTGCCCATCCCTCTGTTCATCCTTGCTACTACTAGCAGTGGTTCTGCTTCTCTGATTGAACTTTAATTTACACAGTGACTCTTTGGTCTAACTTTTTGTTCTTTATAAAGTAAAAGGTTGATTAGGTGCAGTTACCTTTTAACCCTCAATGCGCATGACCATGATTTTAGGGTCAGCATTCTCTTACATGTGGCATATTTTTTAGAAAATGCAAGCTAATCTCTTTTGTTCACAATTATATCCCTAGTGCACAGAAGAGTGTCTAACATATTGAATGAATAAATGGATGGATTGATGTGACTCTGTTCCCTGTAAATACCTACTGGGAATGTAAACTATATTGAACTTTTAGTGAGGCTTTGTGTTTTCTTATCATGCCTCAGCAGGGGATTTAATGATCAGAAACATTTCTTATTTGCAGACTTTCAGTTTTTTTCCCAAGTTTAAAACTTTAAGCTGCCATTTTTATAAAGGCAAACTTATACTACAAAACAAAAGAATAATAATAATAAAAAAATCCAAGCAAACAAATGTCTCTGGAAGAAAGGAGAAGAGTCAATTCCAGTTTATATTACATGCTTTACCACCCAACTTTGTATTTCACCTGAACCGTACATTTTTACTGGTGAACTTCCAGTCCCATTGGAGCCGGTGTTCATGCCTATTTGTTTAATGTACCATGCTGAACACCACAAAGAGGAAGTGTATTTACAGATCATTCAGAAACACAATTAACTAGCATCTTCAGTTTTACAAACATTCAATTTTTCTTTCCAGACAAAGGTACGCTAGGTTATACTGAAGAAAATGGATGCAAGAAAATTGTTAATTTTTTTGTCCGTTTACAATTTTTTTCCTGATGGATTTACTGATGTTCTTACATTTATAGATAGATTCCATTACTTTAGTTTGCTTCTTTTTAATGATGGAGGGAAAAAACAATTTTCTGTAATGGTAGCAAAACTAAAGTCATTTAGCCCTTATATTGTTCTTATAACGTTTAACCCAAATGAAGAAATGATACATATCCATACTCCCAGGGGTTACCTCTAGTTCAGGGAAATGAAGATCCCGCATCATACCTTCACTGCCTCATTTGCCTAACGTGAAAGAGTCATATTACAGTGCAAGTCAAATCCAAGGATTTTAATGTACAGGTGGGTTTGAGTCTTCTAGACTCACTAAGCATTTTGAAGCAGGGAAAACAGCTAGGGTCTGATTTCAAACTCAAGGAAAACTGTTCTGGCAGAAGGGGCCTCTATTCCGGTGCTGATATCACATGTTTTTTCTATGTGCTCTGGGTTTATTCCCCTGTGACAGAGGTGGCGGAAGTACTCCCGGGAGCTGCAAACTCTTCTGCCCCAGCAGTGCGGCCCTTTCTCTGAATCATGACACAACACAGAATCAAAGGAGGTTGTCTGTGCTCTGGGTTCCTTTCCTAAGTTTCCTCTAAAATGGCAATATTTTAGCTTTCTCCTCATTCTCCCATTTTATTCTTGTCAAAGAAAGGGGGAAATCACATATATATGTTAGTTTTAAAGGATCAAAATTTAGGTTAAAATCTTCCTAGAAAACTGTGTCACTTCTTGGATTAAATCTAACTCAGAAAAAACTGAAAGTAAAGAAAATAATAACCCTAACGTAATTACCATATCAAGCAATAAACCACAATTTCGGCTTCATATCTGAGGTCTGGTTAGTGTAAAATAAAGATTCTAATTTAACATTATTCAAGCACTTTTTGTCTTCTAAGCCTTTACATTCCAGGTCTTTGAAGATCAATTATGTCTCCAGTTTCTGGATTTATATTTCTTCATACTTGTGTCATTCATACCTTTATGTACGAAGAAGATAATATGAAATTAATAAAACTAGTAGTGTGCATTATAATCTCTATCTCGCTGGCTAGCTAGTTAGCTAGCTAGTAATCACTTGTTGGGACAGGTTAATTTGAGGGAGAAAATTGGTGTGAGCAGACATAAGGGTTTCCAATTTGAGCAGAGAAGAGTCAAATACTCATATAGGTACTTTGCACAGCAGATAGGCACTTTGTGAGGCGTATTTCCTATACAAATGTTTATTTTTTGCAATAATGCCCCACTTTTATAATTTTATTTTGGAAACCAGTATCTATTTATTATAGAAATTTAGAAGATACATGAAGAACAGAGAACAAAACATTAAAAGAAGGTAATAATTGCTTTATTACTTAACGTTCACCACTGCTACTATTGCTAGTTTAGTATATATTTTATTTTATATCACATATTTCTTCTTATATTTAACAGATATTTAATGAGCCTTTACTTTGTACACAGATACATCTCTGCATAAGCAGACCAGGTTCCTGCTTTCACGCTCCTTATCAAGTTCTGTAGCCTATTTGTTTCTTCCCCCCACTTCACATATTGCATTATGCACATTCATTCCTCAATTGTTCATTGACGACATAAGTTTTCATAGCTACAGAATACACCATCATGTGGATGCACCATGACTTACTTAACAAATGCCCACTGTGGGCAGTTAGATTATTTCCCATTTTTCACTATGATCGAAAGCACATTAATTCAAACTTTTAAATTATGTCATCATTTTACAAACAGCTTTCTAGAACTAAAATTAAGTTTGGAGAGTACAAATATGTTTAAGGCTATCAGCGCCATTTCCAAATTTACTCACGTATATACAGTAGAGGTAGAAAATTTATATAGACACACATATGCGTTCATATCTAAATGCTTCTGATGCAAGGTAGTGGTTGATAATATTTATGAAAAATATAATATGTTTCTTTTTATTTTCATGTTTGGTTTAAATGATAGTCCTGAAATACTATAACTTATTCCATCTTGGTGATTCAAGATATTACAAGGCAGGGTGGTTAACCCAGGCAAGTAAAGCATTCCTTTATTTCCCATTTAACCAGATGCGTCATTCTGGCATTTTAATCTGGTATCTGGACCATTTGACTTGCATTAAACACTGGCAAAAGCAAATCTTTGCCACTTGAATCTTTCTCTGTGACTGCTGAAATCATCCTACTTCTCATACACCATAGCAACTCTGAGACAGCATTCACCATGACCGTCTTGAAGTCTTCAAGTCTTAATCTGATGTCCCTCATTAAGGCAGGAAACAGGCTATTCTACTCAAAGCTGTTTCCCTCTTGGCTGACACAAGCCACTAACAATCTTTAAAAAAAACTGTGAAGTTAGTATATAAAAACATAGAATTATGTCTCCAAACAATGGAACCATGCTGCAAGCATGATTTTTCAGAGCATTCATTCCCTGAGGCTAATGAAGATCTAGTCAATTTCTTCCATTAAAAATTAAATATATAAAAAAATAGTATGATGTATCTAACAGCCAAATTTAAGAGGTCAGATGGACTTGACCTTCCTGACTAGTTTAGTAGCATGTACATGTATTATCTCAAGCTGATCACAGACTAAGCGTGACTAGTTTACAATTATTTACATAATCTCAAGCTGATCACAGACCAAGCATTGCAACCATCATTCCAAAAAATTGTTGTGTGTTACTGAGAGATGCCAACGCAGAGTCTTGACTTCAAAGCAGTGAGTGATGATTTATCCACAAAGGAGAGGAAAACGTTAGGAGAGAGGGGAAATTTTTCCTTTCTCTTGAACTATTTGTCAAACCCATGTCAATGATCTTAATTGACAAAATCCAGAGTTCTTAACTTCCATTTTCAATGGTTGAGGGTATGAAGAACTTTCACCCTTCTTTCTTGTGGCATATGATCACCAGCTTTAAATGGGACTATCCTTCCCCTTCATTGCTTTCTGAACACACTGCTGGTAGCACTTGAAAAGACTGTGTGCAGGTCTCCAGACCTAATTTCTCTGAGACACTTCTTGAAAATCAAGGTTGAAGCTCTGGTCATATTTGTTCTTCATTTATGTGCAGACAGCTCCTGCTATTCAGGACAGCCGTGGTTGCAGTGGTGGTGGCATGATTTCTATTGCTTTATTTTTTCGTTCCTTGGTTATATATATATTTTATGATTTTTCTCATTATTTGTGTGCTTTGGAATGACATGAAAATTACCTGTTCTTTAGAAAACTGACATCACTCATAAGTAAATCTTTAGACCTGAGACATTTTTGAGGCAAATTTAGAAAGACTGTATTTGGATATTCTAATTTCTTGATTTACTGTGATTATATTTCAAAAATAACTTATTTCATTGGTTTCCCATCTGTGAGAATAAAATTTTATATACTGTTGTATTGAGATTTAACTTCTATACCTGCTTCACTTTCTATATTTTAGCTAATTGTGTTTTATGTTCTTTTAAATTTTATTTTTTGGTTATGTTTATTTCATTTTTAATAAGACTGTTTATTTTCCAAGCAATTAACTTTCAGTTCAACTATTTTTTGTTTTCTAATTAACTGTTTTTTCTTAATTTTATCATTTCTACCTTCAGATGTCTTTAATCATATTTAATTAAAATATTTCATGAGTTAAGTACAGAATTGTTTTACTTTCTTTTTAATACTAAAAATTTTTAAAGCTATGCATTTGCCTCTGAATAGTTCTTTAGTTGCATACTGTAACATTTGATATTTATTGGAATCTTCCTTAGAACAAAAGCAATTAAAGGGGATGCTATTTTAATTAACAAGTGACTTGGTCATTTGTTTAATATCTTGTTATCAATTTCAATTTTTATTATATTTTATTATTTCTTAACAGATCACATTTCTTTATAATTTCTGCATTCAAAATTTCTTTTTGAAATTTTCTTTGTGGCCTTAGTATATGATTGATAATAACAAATTTGTGTGGGATATTTAAAATAATATGTAGTATCTATACTTAGGGTACAAAATTTAATACATATTATTAATCAATATTAATCAAATATGTAAAATATGTTTTTTACCTCTACTATAATTATATGGATATTTATCTAGAATTAAATTTTGTATTCTGATTCTAAATATTTGTATATATATGCAGATTTCTAAACCAGGACTGTTAAATGAAAGAAGTAACTTATCTGGAAACTTTAAAGGTTAGAGTTTTTAAAAATATAATTAGAAAACATCAAAGTTCTTAACCAGTTCATAAAATAATCTCACTAATTTAAAAAATCAAATTGCATTTTAAGATTTTGTTTTTAGTTTTTAACTCACCATCTGTTAAATCAATAAATGCAAGAGTTTAATTTTTGTTATTATATATTAATTTCTAAATCAACTTTCTTTGACATTTGTGCTTTTTCCATCTGTCAATATGGCCCTAAAACTTATTTTTATATACTATATATATACACATGATTTTATATCTGGATAAAGATCTCTTCATTTTTCAAAACACATATACAAAAACCATTTACAATATAATTATTTATGCTTATTAACAAGTTAAACTTAAAGGCGAGAGAAAATAAAAACAAAATTATATAAAGCCTAAAAGATGCAATATGTGTTCTGAGTTAGACTGTTTAAATTATAATCTGGGCTACAAAAATAAAACACTTGTGTTTCCTCCTCTGTAAATAAATAGAAAATTATTCTTATTATTTAGGGTGTTTTTAAAGATGAGAAAAAAAATTAGAAGATACAAAATACATGCTATGTGCTTAGAACAGCACATGTCATATCTGATGTTTATATATTTTTTAATTAATATGTAAAGAGTGATTAAAATTATTTCCTCTGTGGGAGGAAAATACTTTAACTTTCTGTGAATAATTTAGCCATATCACCGTATCTTTGTTTGTTTTTACTTCATACCGTTACCTATGTATTTAATTTTAATGCATAAAACAATGGACAATTCAAAATTATTATTTCATTTATAATTATTCTAATTTTTCTACAATCTCCAATTAATTTGCTACTCTGTGGTTTATATTTTTACCATTTTGTTTTTAAAATTATGCAGGTTATATAGACTGTTAGGTTTATTTGGTCTAATAGAAGTCTCTAATATGAATAACTAACATTTCAAGATCACTTACTTCATTCCAGGCAGTGTTCTAAGAACTTCAGAGGACTAAGTGATTTAGTGCTTACTGCAAATCTATGAGAAAATGTTACCCAGGCCACACAGATGGTATTTGCAGGGCCAGGATGTACGCCCAGGCCGTTTGGCTCCAGCATCAATGCTTTTCGTCACTACACTGCAGCTGGACAACCAGGTGAGCTCCCCTAATCTGGAATTAAATGTACTATTTGCTTCCTAACAGCTGGGCTTTAGGACTGTTTCATTTAACACTGTTTCTATTGAGAAGTGACAGATCCTCATTCCTGAGGCAAGCTAAGCAACCATTCTAGCCTCTAGAACACTGGAAAAAAGATACTAGGACTCAAGTTTCCGGCATTTTGATTTATTTTACAAGGATTTCCCTTATAAACTCTTAGTGGACCATGGTCCCTGGTCTTATGTAACACTCCACAGATGGGTGTTTGTCCTTAATGTGAATGCAAAATTCCTAGTAAATTCAATGTGAGAGATAAATATAAATGTGAGCAAAGTACTTTGCCAAAAGCAATATTGTATTCCTTTTGTTGATTAAATCAAGCACGTACATTTTAACAGTATTTCATGTGTAAGTTTATCTTTAAATTAAATTATTTCAAGAGAGAATAGGAAATACCTATTAAAATGCAACCATAAACATTCTTTGTCAATGTAGAATTGAGAACATTTGGAACCTCTTCAATTTCAATGCTTCAAACTGCATGCACAAAACAACTTCTCAATAAATACCTGTGATGGGGATGTGTGAACTGAGTGCTTGCTCTCACTAGTTTAGATTTTTAGAGTTTATGTCATCTTTGCTTAGACCCCAAATATGAGTCTAGCTTTTGAGAAGTTACTTGGTCTTTCCTCACTTCCCAGATATCAATCATTCTAATCTGATTTAATCCATTTATATTATCAACATATAATACAGAGAAATTATTAATCCCTCTATATTATGACAGTAACAAAAACATTGGGAATAGTATCACTCTGTGCAAGTTGTTTCTTCATTGGTTTTCAGAGTTCATTGGCTAATCTATCTGATCGGGTCTGGATCCCACTCTTTTATTATCATTCCAAGTCCTTTCCTTTGTTTGTGTTCAGGGGAAGAGAAGCAGAGTTTAAGGTGAGATGAGGAGCTTCACTCCACTGTTGAGTCCTCCAAATAAACAAGCAAACAAACAGCTAGAGTGGCTGTTTTTCCAGCCAAATAAAGGAAATTTCTGGCTGTTTTAAATACAGTGAGGGTACATTCAAAAGACCCCCAATGAATGCATGACACCACATGCAGTGCCAAACCCTATTATACTATGTTTTTTCCTATACATGCCTCTGATAAGTTCAATTTCTTAATTAGGCACACTAAGAGATTAATAACTAATACTAAAATAGAACAATTATAACAATATACTGTAATAAAAGTTATGTGAATGGCTTTGGGGCTGTTGTTAATTAAAATAAAGGTGACTTGAACACAAGCACTGCGATACCAAGACAGTCAGTCTGATAACCAAGATGGCGACTAAGTGACTAACTCTACTGTGTGGAGACGCTGGACAAAGGGATGATTCACATCCTGGGAGGGAAGGAGGTGGGCAGCTCAAGATTATATCAAACTACTCAAGTCAGCATGCAATTTCAAACTTATGAACTGTTTGTTTCTGAAAATTTCCATTTAATATTTTTGGACCATGGTTGACTATGGATAGCTGAAACTGTGCATGGGGCTGGGGGTACTATATCAGATTCTTCTTTTATCACAACTTCTTCCTAACATATTGAAAGGATAAACGTACCTGCATGTAATTCACCCTGATTTACAATGAACGTGTCCCAATAGTGAAAGATTAGTGAATGACTAGGTAGAAGAAAAGAACTCCAACTAATTCCTAACTTTCTTGACACATCCTTAAAATAGCAGTTATCTTTAGTATTTGAGCCTGAAGTCTAGGTACAAATTAGTAACAAATAAGAGGCCTCTGGGCCTCTCAATGACAGTGATTACAAAGGAAAGCTTCTGGAACATTCTTCCCACCCAACTTTAAAAGGGTCAATTTGTTCCTTTTTTGTGTATCCTCCCTCAAAAGGCTTCTAAGTAATTTCTTTTCAGTTAAGTTCCTGCAACTTCACTGAACTTTGTAATTCCATATTCTGTTGCCAATGTTTAACCCCCTCGATATGACCATCCCATTAATATGATTATATCAGTTAGTTGAATTTTCTGCTGTCTTCTGAAGCAAGGCAAATGCACTGAAGCCTGTGTTCTATCAGATTTGGCACGAGGAGTCTACCTCTAGAAACGAAGAAATTGACCCCTATCTTCATCATCTCTTCTATGATTAGATAAATTTGTTTTCTCTGAGTAAGCTAATATAATATATTAATGTCAACTGTGAATCAAGACTTTTGTAAATGAATATGAATAAGGAGGGATGTCTGACTCAATTCAGGAAGTTTATAGTCTTCTGTAAGTCATTCATTATACTATTTTGCCCCATAAATCCAAAAGAATTTTTGAAAATACATTAATCTCTAGAGATTTCAATCGTTTATCTATAAGGTAACCTTTTATTAATTAAATTAGGAGGGCTCCTCAAAATACTATGGGAGAAAATAGAATATTTGTACTAATGTTATTATTAACATTTATTGAGTGCTTACGTTGTGCCAAACACTGCTATAAACATCACATGTGTAATCTAATTTATGCTTCCTGAAAACTCTGTGAGGTAGGTACTATTATTAGTGATATTCTCAAGATTATGAAACAGAAGCTAAGTGAGGTTAAGTGAATGGTTTCAAGTTTATAGAGCTAGGAAGCAGCAGAAACCATCAGCCTCAGTCCAGACCCAGAAGCCTCACAGAGCAATGGTTACGGCTCCAAGTGGTGGAGTATGAATGCTTGGTTTCGAATTCTACCTTCGCCGTTGCTTAGCTGTGTAACCTTGGGCACACTAATTAATCTTGCAGTGCCTCAGTTACCCAATAGGTAAAATGTGAATGATCATAGGACCACTGTATCTCACAGCATCATTGACAGGATTAAATGACAGAACATATACACTGTTTAGAACAAGGCCTACAGTCTCGTAAGCACTCCAACACATTCGCTGTTCTTACCATATGTGTATTTCTGTAGCATGGGGTGCATGAGAGATTTTTTTCTTACAATACTGTTCATAAATTTGGCATAGTAATGGTCCTTGAGTGAGAATCAAATTATTAGCTTCATGCCAAGTATGTTTATAATGGTAAAGCCTACGTTATTTCAAATTCTATCATATGTTCCCAGTATTTCTTGCAAGAATCATTAGTTATTTATTAACACCAATTGTAGGAAGAAAATACAAAATTAGAAATACACAGAATCTTTGTGTGAGGACTAACTGCATCTCCTTATTGGTTTTCCCTCCCACTCTCCCATGATCAAATGAGCCCTCCCATTTCAGATTGCTAGGACGTTGAGAAAAACCATCCAAAGGGGCCACATTTGGAGATGTTCCCTACAAGGGTGCACCTCAGCACAGAATATTACCCATGCATCTTTTACATCCTTATCCTTAAACTGTTTATCTGGCACATCGACAGGCAGCTGGTGGAACAAATAGGAAATCCTGGGAAGCACATTCATTTTTAAAGTGTTAATGCGCCCAGTCCAAAAGACAGTAATGTGCTCCCATCCGTGAAGATCCCCTTTAATGTTTCAGATTGGAGGACCATAATTTAAATGAAATGCATTATCCAACCTGGAAGGTAGTCCACATCCTAAATATTTAATTGATTTTTCCATCAGGGGAAGAGGAACCTACATAATAAGCAGATCCTATCTATATTTAAATGTCCGATTAATAGTGTCTCTAATTTAGGGTAATTTAGGAGTTTACAACTTATAAAATGGCTATTTCTTCCACATTCCTCCCAAAGTACCAAGAGGATTGTGTCTGGATTAATTGCAAACAGCAGACAATCCTCTGTGTATAATGAAAACTCCGAGTCAGCATCATCCAGCCATGCACCTATAATTTGAGATCTCATCTGAATATTTTTCACAAGGGGCTTCACATCCAATGTAAATTGAAGTGGCAAAGGAGGAAAGTTGTAATTGTCGTATCTCCCTATTAAAAAAGTTGAACAAGGCAAGTTCATTCCTGCTGATTTTTACTTAGTTGGGTCTTAGCTAACTGAGTGAGGAAGATAAATCAAGCTACTTGCAGATTTTCCTAATGGTGCAAAGTTTGGCACCCCGAGGACTGTGGAAATGTCTATTACTACACTTGTAAAGAAGAGAAGTGGAACAAGACTGTGGGTGGCTGGATCTATATGAGTGATTTATTATCCCGGAATCCACTTAGTCATTTCCGGATAAGCACTTAAGTGCCAAAGTTTATGGTCATTTTCAGTTTAAGAACAGAACAGGGCTCCTCTTAACATACAAAACAGATGCATTATTTGAAGAAACAGGCATTTTTTTCTCCCTACGTTTACCAGCAAATTGTAAAATTTGAGTTTACGTATGTAAAAGTATCATAGAATTTTACCTAAATATGTTAACTTCTGATTTTATGAGGTCCACCTGTTTTTAGAAAGAAAAGGATGTTCTACTGTTAAACTTGGGGCATTTGAGGTTTGAAGCTAAAGAAATTAAAAATGTAGTAGTAGATCAGGTATGTAATTTTTTTTTAACATTAATTATCTTTTCTGTGGCTGTTTCTCTGTTTCCTCTCGAAGAGCCACTTTGTAGATAGCTTAATTTTCGTTCAAACACAAATTAGAATCAATTTTCTGGGGAAAAAATAATCAGTATAGCTCCTGTCCTCCACAACAAAGAAAATATATTTGTAGACATATTCTGGAAATTTAAATCCCTCAATGCTCTTTTGAGCAAGTCCAAGGAGATTTGAAGACTGACATTTTGTACTTCGCTATTCCCGAGAGGCCTTTGTATGATCATCTTTACTGAGGTTTGTTCCTGTCCCTGCTGAATTAATATGCATTTTTGTTAACTAATCTTGAAACAACAGGAATAAAGTTTATCCAGGTCTTTTATACCTCAGAGAACAAAACAAATACTACAAATCTTTAGAGAGAAAGGATATACAAAAGGGCTTGAGGTGAATATTTCAAAGCAAATACTCTTTAAATGATGTGCAAATTATTTCAGCTCTTGAGCATGATTTATGAAAGGGATTAGCCCACTGAAATAAGAACCAAGTTTAAACTGTTGGGTTTCAAAGTCAGAGATGAGAAGTGGTTACAAGAAAAGGAAGGAGAAAGGCGATAATAATTTAGAGGAAGGATATGTTTTAGTTTTTCCCCTTAACTGGCTCACCTTAAATTAAGTGTCACCAGTTGTTCTTAACTGCAGAATTATAAAATGCATTTTTTCCTCTAATTTTCTATAAAGTTAGGAGTATAATAATTAAGAAATGATACTGGAATTTATATTTCAGCAATAATGTCTCTACTTGCCATGTAAAAATATAATTACCACTGTTAATATTCAAACATTAACACTATTAACGCTGGAAAGAATGAATTCTGAGTCTTGCGTCAGAAAATTTTTTTTCAATTCACAAATGACATCTGTAATAACACAACATAACATATTCAAGTATTCCAATATGCTCTTCAAGTAATAGTTAAAAGTTTTTTTTTAAGACTTATGAAAATGATTGCTTTTGTGTAATTGTAAAGATTATTATTAAGTGAGCTCACTTCTTATGATTCTATAATGACCCGTCGTTCTGGAAGGTAAAGGAAATTTTAATGATCTCATTCATACGTGATTAATATCTAACACTTCTCGAATAAAATTCTGGATTTTGTTCAATAAAAATGAGTTAAGCAAAAATTCTATGGGTTCTCAGCAAAACCTTTCTGTGGAATCAGTTGTACATAATTTAAAAATAAGGTTGGAACCTCAATAACAAACCCAGGTACTGACTAGGAAAAAAAAAAGAAGATTAATTATTCTTATGTAAGCTGTCCTGGAGTAATAAAGCTAAATAAGTGAAGTGAATCCAGGCACTACTAGAATTTAAAGGAAACTCTTTCCATCTGTCTCATTACTTTCCAACAATTTTTTAAAAGACTGGGCATTTAGTGGCAAATTTGTGAGGAAGATTCTTACTTAGAAAAGGATTATCGTTTGCCCATTTCAGTTTCCATTTTCTAGAAGAGATAAAGGTGAATCTGAGAAAATGATGCTTTATTTCAGAAAACTTCAGAAATAGTCATTATCAGCTCTTCCCAGTGAGTGAAATTTCACACACTAGAAGGATTAATCAGACTGCACTTTGAATCTATGCTTTATTTTTTGATAACTAAATTGTGAACCTACTTTAGTTTTCGTCTCAATTTTCCAAATAACTTGACTAAAATGAAGGCTGGTGGGCTTTGATTGCTTTGGCAGGCAAAACAGGTAAACTTACTATACAAGTAAAACACCTAAGCTATGGCTTATTCCAAATTATGACATCTAACTTAAAAAGCCAATGGGAAATGAATTCAAGTATCCAAGAATAACATAAAAATAAAAGGCATTTAGGCAATAAAATACTATTATTTTTGCAATTGGAAAAGTAACCAAAAGAAGGCTATATATGAGATTGTATGGTCCCAGAACAGTCAAATGGAAAATAAAGGGTAAATAGCATTTGCAATGGACTTTGCACATTAGAATATCCAGGAAATTCATGGGTTACTTCCAAGGAATTGTTTGGAGCTTTGGTTTTCTTGGCTCTTAGTTTTGGTGAAGGTAGTTTATTCTTGTCTTAATTTTCATTACTGTTATTGTTGTTTGGCTAGAGCTGTTGCCTTTTTGACATGGAGAATTCAGAGTCCAGGACTTTGGTGTGGCACAGATAAAAGTTACTAGAAAACTGGAAGTCCTAGTTCTGTCTCAGTCGGCAATCATGGATTGAAAGGGTTACGAGATTAAATAAGTATTCGCCGTCAAAATCATTGTCACGGCAAGGCCAATAGAATAATAACCATATTCAGGGTTATTTTACATAAAGGAAGGCTAGCTAACTCTTCTACCTAAGTAGGTCTTGTCGATGTCTCAAAGGCCACTCTGGCTCTGGATTTTCAAAAACCTACCTAGAGAAATTTTTTTTTTCCACATGGTAGTATGCTTCTCAAACTTTAATGTGCATATTAACCACCTACTAAAATGCAGATTCTGTTCTGAAGGTCTGGGGTGGGACATGAGATTCTGTATTTCCAATTAAGCTCCCAGGCAGTACTGCTGCACACTTTGAGTACCAAGAATCTAGTAGGCTTCTGAAAGAATGAGATACAGGATGCAAGTTCTGCTGAACTCCTAGGCATCCTGATGTTTTTTTTGTGTTTTTTTGTTTTTTTCCCCAAACTACAGAAGCAATGGGTATTTGGGAATTGCCAAGAATCCTTTCAATACATGTCAAGAAAACCTATCAATATCCTCTCAGAAATCTGGAATCTTTCCCCTTTTCCATTTCCATTGCCTAGTTTCGGCCTGCATTATGTCACTTGGGCCATTATAAGAGTTCTTAATTTATCTCCCTACCTCTGATCTTTCTTTCTTGTTTGTATGGCCTCTTTGACATGCTCCACATTTCCACCAAATTATCACTCTCAATATCAGATCTGTTGATGTCTCATGCAAAAAAGTCTGTCACTAGGCTCTCATTACTTAAAGCATAGAGTCCAAATTTCTTAGCATTCCATCCACAACCCTTTGCCAATGTTTTCTGTGCATTTTCAATTTAATCTCTAGTTTTTCTAATATTTTGTGCATGCTAGGTTCACCTATCTATTGCTGTTCTCCACTTTATGCTCTATAGTTCTTTCTTTCCTATCCTAATATACATCCATATATTTCTTTTTTCCTTTGCCATTCCTTTCTTTTCAATCTGAAAAGTTCCCGGAGTTTCACATTAGCAAAAAAAAAAGTGAGCCATCAGTAAATTAAACTCCAAGTGCCTTTTATTTCCCTTTATTAGCTGCTTTCTCTGGCTCTCTCTCCCCATCTCCTACCTGTGTTTATAGTGATCACTTTCCAAAATTATTATCTACACTTAAATCCTTGTCTCAGGGACTGCCTTGGGAGGAACCTAAACTAAAATACCCATAAAGAGGTCAGTGCCTCACATTTCCACCTTTCCCTTTATTCCTCATATATAAAATTCATAATTTGTTTCTTCTCTTCATTGCTTTCACTTAGTCATTTATTTACTCACTCTTTCAGACATTTAATATTGAACACCTCTATGCTTCAGACTCTGTTCTAGGTAATGGGATGAGGAGGAGTAATTATCAGAAGGTCATGGTTTATACTCTTCAGGCATTTAGAGTCTAATGGAATAGAGAGATCTAACTTCAGCAAATGACTGAGGCTGGGGTCAGCTAGGCTTGCTTCTCCCAGATATCAAAATCCCTTCATTAGATAGAGCAGACATGGTGGGCATGCTAGCCTGTCAATAGAGTGTGCTTTGATGAGACCAGACTTTCAGCACCTTTCAGTTCACTTCTCATAAGTGGCTCTGTTTTCATGTGGTTTTGATATTTTCACTTTAGTGAAAAAAGCCATATGTTTATCAACAGGTGTGTTATGTATTTGACTTGATTCTAATATATATAAGAATATATATGTATATTTACATGAATACATGAACGCACATATATAAAATAAAATTCAAAAAAATCTTTCTTTGTTTTTAAGTGAATTACAAAGCTCTCTACCACTGCATCATTTTACTATTTTATACAAAAATGGAAAAGGAAACTGACATGGTGAAGTTTAATCTCTAGAGATTCTTATAAAATGGCTCCCACTCAGGAAGGGCAAAACCGAGCATTTAGTCCTCATAACACTCAGAATCCCTTATGGAAACTAAAGGTAAAAGTATATATGATCCTCTAAGTCAATAGAATAAAAGAGATATTTTTAAAAAAATAAGCCTTTGGTAAATTACATATTTGTTAAATCTTATTTTGCCAATTGTTTAAATCATTGGCAAACAGCCTCCTTGGCATACTTCTAAAGAGAGAAACTGATGGGTTTATAGTAGACAAACATGGTTATTTTGCTCACACTACACCCATTTGGAAATCATTATATCTAATACTTACAACATAAATTTACAAAGTTCATGGATTCAGTATATACATCATCCTTAGGTATAATATATGTATTATTATCTCCTTAGATCATGTGCATATTTATACATTTGTATTATTTTATATTTATATAAAAAGTACCCATCATTTATCTGGAAAGGCAGTTTCGGGAAACTTAAGAAACTTGTGAAAATCTTATAACTAGTATATCCTAGAGGTAAGAAATGTACTCCAATTTTCTAACACTTAGAACCAAATATCTGACATAATCCCACATATGCTTTTGAAAAGGATGCATACGATACTTTTATAATTTTTGTTAAACTGGATTTTTATAAGTTGACTTTAAAAAAAATGATTCTCAGAGTTTTCTAAAAATTATCAAAACTATTTTTTTGCACATTACAGAGTTTCTCCTTTTTTTAAATCTCCTGTAGACCCTTGAAAATTCGAAGAGACCACAGAAGAACCCCAAGAGTAAGTATGAATCAGAGTAATTCTCTCAAGTAGAATAGTAGGTTAGAATTCATGATAGAAATATTTCCCTAGGTTAAAATATGTTGAAAGGACAGTAACTTTAAGCAAAAGGACTAGGATTTTTCCTTCCCCCTCCCTCAAGATCTTTGTCATTTATATCCTAAAAAGTATCTATTTGTACATGATTTTGTTAGGCACAGTACATGAGACCATATAAAATATACCATTGTTTTGAGATCTACAGTTTTAAGAGAAAATTGAGAGAGACATATAAATAGTGATCTTAAAATATCAAACTAGTTCAAGTAGTTAGGAAAAAGAAATAATTTACTACTGTTCTTCAAACAAGTTTCAGGAATTCCATCTTCATTTTTAGCACAGAATGAGAAGTACGTTATAGTGGTCTTGAATATCGTCATTCATTCATTTACTGACTTAACACTGCACATTTCTGAGTACAGTTGACCCTTGAACAACACAGGTTAGGGGCACTGACCTCCCTCACAGTTGAAAATCTGCATATAACTTTTGACTCCCCCAAAACTTAACTGTAATAGCTTACTGTTAACTGGAAGTGGAAGCCTTACCAATAACATAAACAGCTAATCAACACATGTTCTGTATGTCATATGTATTATACACTGTGTTCTTACAAGTAAGCTAAAGAAAATAAAATGTTAAGAAAATCATAAGAAAAAGAAATATATTCACAGCATTTATTAAAAAAACAAACAAAAAAACCCCACAAAAAACTGTGTAGGGCCGGCCCGGTGGCTCAGGTGGTTGGAGCTCCGTGCTCATGCTCCTAATGCCGAAGGCTGCTGTTCGATTCCCACATGGGCCAGTGCCAGATGGCTCAGTTGGTTGGAGCGCGGGCTCTCAACCACAAGGTTGCTGGTTTGACTCCTGCAAGGGATGGTGGGCTGCACCCCCTGCCACTAACAACGGCAACTGGACCTGGAGCTGAGCTGCGCCCTCCACAACTACGATTGAAAGGACAACAACTTGACTTGGAAAAAGTCCTGGAAGTACACACTGTTCCCCAATAAAAAAGTCCTGTTCCCCTTCCCACAAATAAATAAATAAATAATAATAAAAAAAGATAAAGGACTGAAAAAAGAAAAAAACTGCATATAAGGGGTCCATGCACTTTAAAGCCTTGTTGTTCAAAGGTCCACTGTTCCCTCAGATATTATCAGGCCACTCTGCTAGTTGCACATATACAGGTAAATCAGACAGAGTCCTTTTCAGAGTCTGGCAGTCTCTGTAATAAGCTTGTTATAACACACTAGCAATTTCCATGATAAAGGTATGGACTGAATATTAGAGGAAAACTGAAGAAGATCACCTAACTTAGCACAAAGATCTGGGAAAATTTTCTGGAGGAGGTGTGGCTTGAGTTGAATCTTACAGGATGTTAATTTAGCAAACAGAAGAACTTGACTTAAAGGTAAATGTCAACATAGAGCAATGTGCATCAGGGGTTATAAACAATGTTTCCTTGGAACATAAATCATGAGTCAGGGAGTGGTGGGAAAAAACTGGAGAAGGGGACATACGTCACAAAGAGCCTTCTACTAAGGAACTTGAACTTGAGCCACTCCTATGCAGTAATTTGATTAGAAATTGTTCTTCACTTTTGACTTCAGTTTTAGAGGACACCATCTCATATGGCACTATGCCAGTCCTACAGTCCCTATTGCATCTCCTAACTTGCTTCTATCTTTCTAGACCAATGAATTTTGTATATAAAAAGGTATATTTATTCATATTAGGGAAATGGAATAGCAGAAGTATTTGGCTTTAGATTCTACTTAAATAATCAAAGAAAGATGAATTGACAACTTTTAATATCTCTCATACTTTTGGGGTGGAAAAAATACCTAATTTTCCTTACATGGATGTGAGCTTTACTATGAATAATAAGAAATAAACTTGTTTTCCAAGAAAATCTCACAGGTTATATATGTTTATAATCATTTTCCCCCTAGGCATACCATTAGGCCATTTGGGACACCCAAATAAATGCAGTAACAAGCAAATTACTTTCCTTTAGGATTTTTGAAAAACAGTAGCATTGTTCCTAAAAACAAATACTCCAGAAAAACAAAAGGAGTATACCAAATAAATCCTGTATACAGAAAGAAGTGATCATTTGCATTCAAAGGAATGTTTTTCTCTGCACAGGGATTCACTAAGAACGACACAAATCTAATGTTTAGCTATAATACTTTAAACTTGATATGACAAGAGTGAACAAATATTACATGTCGAACTTTAGAAGGAGATGTTAATATATGCCTGTTCTAGAGCCATGGAATAAACAGAGGGAAACTTTCATAGGACATCAAAATGCATGTTTTTTCCTATTGTTTACTATCACAGTAGTGTATTCATGCTAAGGAAATATTGCTCAAGAGTTAGAGCAAAAAGCCCTCTGGATTTGGCCTATTATTGAAAGAAAAATGCCATTTGACCTAATGAAATCAGAAATTGATTAAATGCAGTTCATTTAAGGGGAAATATGGTCAGGGAGTTACTGCCAGTGTCAGGAGGAGATGGGGTGATCTAGTGTTTGAGTGCTGATAGGGTTAGATAGACTTTCAGAGTAGCAGATGCTGCAAGATACATGACAATGGACACCCATAGGTCAGAGGGCAAGATTATCCCCTAGATGCGAAAGAAGAGATTAATCAGAATATTCTTTGCTCAGCTTATAACTAAATCCTCTTATCAAATGATTCATAGAGAACTGAATATTTTGAAGAAACGGCAATCTATGGGTCCCAGGAAAGTTGGGATTGCTGTTATCTTGGGAAAACATTTCAGAACAATCACTGCAGTCACACGGTGTCTCAGTGAAGCCTTGGAACCTTCGTGAATAATACTGCTTTGACAAAGTAATTTGGATGCCTGATTATCAAGTGTGTGTCTAATCTTTACTGTTTTTTTCTCTCATGATGTTTAAATCCTTCAGCTTTAGCAACTTGAATTTTAATTTAAAACTTCATTTTCTTTTCACCAACCGGATTTTTTTTTTTTTTAAACTCCCTTATCCTGTGGAAAACCATCAAGAAGTGGAGTACAGCATTAGGAATAGAGATAGTGGAAATGTAATGGCTGTATGCGATGTCAGTGGAATAGCAGATTAGGGGAGGGGGGTTATCACTTTGTGAGGGGTATACATGATAAATGTTTAACTATTACATTGTTTTGTACACCTGAAAATAAAATTTAAAAAAAGTAAAAGAGAACTGGCAATTATTCTTCCTTAGATATTGTCAGTCTTATAACTATAGTAAAATGAACTTGCTTTTATTTTCACACTTTAGTGCAATAGTTTATCTCAGGTGGATATTTTATGAAACAGGTGCCAGGGGAGCACTATTGATTTTAGGAAAAAAATCAGATAAATGACCATCTTACCGAAATCAGAAAACTTTGCCCCTTTGACAACACAATAACACATGATATCCTATACAAATATTATGACTTTTTCGTTGTTTTCAGGTAAGAGCTTTTCTTTTTCTTCAGAGCTAGATATAATTTATTTCTGCAATTTTAATATTGTCTTTATTTTCTTGTCAGTTGGCTTATTTATCTTATTATTTTCATGCATTGGCAAGCTTAGTGTGTTTTATACAAACTACTTAATAAGAAGAAACTTTAAAAATAAGTATTTATATAAGCCTCAAGACAGGCTTCACAATATGTGTTTAAAACAATTGCTAATTACATATTTACCCAAGAAACAAGTAGGCTTTTCCATTTTGAATAACAGCAAACACCTTACAAATTTTCATAATTATATAGTTATAAGCATGGTCTCTCTCTCTCTCTCTCTCTCACACACACACACACACACACACACACACACACACACACAAAACATTGCCTTTGGGGGAAAAAACAGGAAAACAATGAGTTATCAATGGTTGATACTGAAAGAGGTCAACATAACTCATATTCAGAAAATTTGATCCTTCTTAAATAGTTTTCAATTCACAATTACTATCTATCTATCTATCTATCTATCTATCTATCTATCTATCTATCTATCTATCTCCTTTTATTGAATTATGAGTGTAATGCCTAATTGTGGTGTTTGTGTGTGTGTGTGTGCACTCTAGTTTTTAATTTGTGAAACTTTCCAAACATACATAAAACAATAGCATCATGACCATTCATATAAACACCATCTAGATTCATCAAATGTTAACATTTGGGACAATCCCAGACTTAGTCTGTCATTACACATATTTCTTACAAAAAACATCTGCCTTTGCTGAGAATTTACTTCCCCACTCATGCTGCAAAAATTTATTCCCCTCTCCTCATTCTCTCTTTTGCCCACTATTTCCTCTGGCCTGGAGGCTCTGCAATCCCTGATTGCCACCATGAGAGGTTTCCAGGGTTCAGGATCCTCCTAGCCCAAGCCATTCTGAGAATCCTAATTGCTTTGGTGGAGTTAGTGCAGGAGTAGGGGAGGAGGAAAAGGGAAACCAGTGAAAAGCAATGCTACTGGGAAGTCTTAGCTTCTAGGGTCAGAGGTGCAGCAAACTCAGAATGAGCTATTCCTTAGAAACAGCATTCTAAATGATTGCATAAAGTTCAAGTGTGCTTTTGTGGTTTGTACATGGTTTCCTTATGAAAATATTTTGAGGTCTGAGCAATCAGTTTCCAACTGGATTTTGAGCACATAGTCTACTTACAGTTGTGGATCACTAGTATTATTATTATTTAGATTAGTACAAAAATTAACTGCCCTCTCTAGCACACTTTTTTTTTTTTTCTTTTTTCCACTTGGCATGTCATGATTTCTTTACAGGCAAATTTTTAAACAAAGATATCATTAAAGATTCACAAGCATTTTCATTGTCTACATTGTATACCTATCTCAATCCAGTTTTCCCATTTCTATCTTTATCCCTATAGCCTTGTTCATATACCCTTATTACACAATACTAAGGGGCTATGGAATTAGAAAACCCATAACTAAATACTTTTAGGATTTTACCCAGAACACATTTGTTTTTTATAATAATTGAATCAAAAGGCAGATAAAAGGAAACTCATTTCCTTTTAGTTCTCTTAACTTTTGATTTCATTTTTCTTACTCATGTTCATTTTTGGGATGCTTATTTATAATGTGAAAAATGTTGATTTTACATAAAAGTAACCTGAGGTCTCCACTCATGGATTTTACAGTTAAGCAATTGATTAACATGAGATCTATTACTCCTAAAGTATATGCTAAATATAAAAATAATTTAAAAAAATTGAAAGCCCTGAGAGGTGGAATCAAGAATTTTTGTTGTGCACGTTCAGATATATTTGTTCATTGAAAAGAATGCATGAACTAGAGCTAAAGGAACAATGAAATGGGTAGATGTTGAATCCATTCCATCAACTGGAACTTCTTCATGACATGCTCTTCTGGGTATGAAATAATCAAGAATATTATTGGCTCCCTGCACTACATTTTGTGCGCTACTCCCAAGAAAGTTGTTGCTGCCATTTTCACCTGGGGAGCCGCCAGGGGAAAGACCAGCTGTACATATTTAGATATTTACAGCTATGGCTCCCTTATTCAATCTTGGCTCCTTTCCCCTATTTTCTCTACACTCAGGGAGAGGATGTCAAGTATATATGCCCTGCTCCAGTCTTCCACCAGACACCACCTTTGGCTCATGCCCTATTTTGGTGCCATCTGCTTGGGGACATAGAGAGTAATAAGAGCTTTTACTTATTGAGTGCCTGCTGTGAGCTAAGTATTTACATATCTAATTTCAAATTCTCATATGATCCTGCATTAAACCCATTTTTATAGATCTAGAAAGTGAAGCTGAGAAAAGTTATGAAATCTCTCCAAGGTTATCTCATGCAGGTTTATATTTGAGATTTCCCCTTTGCTATCAGTGGAAGACACTTCTCTTTTCTTGGAAAAACATGTTAGTGTTTTCTTTGATTGATTCTCCATTTTTCATAATGGCCATCCCTAGAGAGCTGCTCTCCCACTTTCATCCAATGCTGGTGTCCTGAATTTCCCACAGTGATTTGGCCCTTACATTGAATTTTCTGGCATTTTTTCTGATAGACTCAACTGATATCTTAAGATATCTGATTAGTACTTAATTGTGTTGGCAGGTTAGAATCATATTTTAAAAAGGAAAGTATATTTAGCACTTAACTTTCTGAATTCACTCATTGAGAGTGCATGCCCCCCCCCCCATGTTATACAGAGAAACTGGACAATGAAATGACCACCTGTTAGCTGCTAATGATGTTCACATGCCTTTAAAAAAGTAATTCTGGCTTTATCTGTCTACAATCTTGGCGACAAAACTCGTGGGAACATCAAGGGCACAGGAAGCCAAAGGCAGCAAACTGACAATAAAGTTTGTGCTTAGACTACTAATAAGGAAGGAGATATTGTGAATCTCTAATTCTACATAATTATTTAATCTCAAGAGGGTGACATAAAACTGAATGCATGTTTTTAAAAACTAAAGTTTGGGTGTTCAAATTTAGGACTGAGATCAGAGGAGTTTCACACAGCATATTTCCTACTTGAAAAAATATTTTAAAAAACATCAATATAAAATATGCCAATCACTATTTCAAATGCGTAGTCTAATTTGATACTGTGTGGGTGGTTCAATCATTATACCTTTCAAAAGAGAATGAATACATAAATACTGAATACACTTAATTCAAAGTAATAGATGGATATTAACTGTATCCTACGTTGCAAAAATATATGCTAGCCTTAACAAAGGCTTACAACTATAAATATCCACTAAAATACATAAAAGAAGCGTTTTCTAAAATTAGGGCTAAAGATTAAATGACCTTTTTGTTTTAATAGTGAAATCAAAGTCCAAAAAAAACATCTGGTTTTAATTCCTTTGCTAATATGTTTTTGGTCCCTATTTAATTTTACTGATTTCTGTGAATCCCATTTTAATATAGTATTTCCTTCCAAGTCCAAGGTTGATAAACTAAGTTTACCTTTTATTTGTTCTCTTCACTATAGTGTAATGGTTAAAAGCACAGGCTGTAACATCAGATTGTTTGACTTTGAAACTTCTCTCCATAACTTGTTTTTATACAAGTTGCTTTAATTCTCTGTGCCTTCATTTTCTCATCTATAAAATAGGGTTAACAATAGTACCTACATGATTGTATTAGTGGGATAATTAAGTAAGTCAATATAAGACAAGCACTTAGAACAACGCCTGGTAAGCCCTAAGTTCTCAATATTTACTAGCTATTATTTTTCAACTGTGAAGGAAATGGTGACTATAAGGTCATTATACAGTTAGGTACATTTTGAAATGAATAGAGTAAATCGGATATGTATTTTCCCTTGTCTTCAGGTAGGATTGAATTTAAGTCTCAAATAAACAAATAATTGCCTTTCTCAATTAAAAATAAATTCTAAAGAGTAGTAATTGGTACTCTATCTGTAGGAATTTTTCTCCCAGTAGCATCCTAAAACATTTCACGTGCCTATTGCTGAACAAAGAATCCATTTGCCTCAATGTTTCTCAAACACACTTTTACAAACCTTTACTTTTTTGCAGAGCTCCAGACTTTAGAAGTGCGCCACAGTCTTCTCCAAAGCAGCGATTATATCTGAGATACCAGATCTACTAATCATTGCTTATACATCCTTTATCTACTACAAAATGGTTATTATAATTAACATTAATTATATATTCACAATTGAATTCTCATTCTAAAATCTTACCTTATATCTGATCCCTTATGAAGTACAAGGGAACAATGACCAGAAGTTAAAGGGAAATGTTCAAATGAGACAACTCCAAACTATATCATCATGTGGAAAAATCTTTTTAAATGACATTGCTAACTCTCCACAACATATTTGCAAAGCACCATGCAGTTCAAGACATTAACATTGATCATTTTAAACTTCACCTTAACACAACTAGCTAACTAAATATGTATCTAGCAGTTGTTGAAATTATGGTACACTTCGTTAAATAACAACTTAATTTTGAAAGGATGCTTCTTCTTGAAATTTTCACGCTCTTTCTAGATTTTGAGGCTCCCAATAATTTAGCTTTGGAGGATGTGATATCACATTTAAATAGCTTCCCTCTTCCTTGTGTATGTGCGTGAGTGTGCATGTATGTTTCATCTATATGTATATAGATGTGCATAGTGTTTCCTAATGCACGTAAGTAGCAGAACTATATACACATACAGTCATCTAGTATATATGTACACAGGTATATATGTAGAAATTATGTTAGCAGTCCTTCTCTACTTACTGAGTTCTCCCTAAATTCAGAAAACTAACATGTAACTACACTGAACTTTGGTCAAAGGAAAATGATAGAAAGATGGTGATTCTGAGATTGGGTAGGTAGGAAGATGATCCAGGAAAAGCGGTATAATTTTTGAGACTTTGGGAAACTGGTTTTTCTGCTTCCAGAAATATCTACTTCTTCTTTTAGAAAGTTGAAACCAACTCTATGAGATAAGTGTGACACCTTTTAATAACACCCTTTTGTTGAGGAAGAAACAGGTTGGGAAAGATTAAGAGATATACTCAAGGTCATGATATAAATGGAGAGATTGGTCCTTTTTATTCCAGATTCATTTCTTTTAGAACACTAGAACTAGATGTGACCTTATAGAACATTTAATGCATATCCCTTATTTCTAAATCTTTCTGGTGATCTGAAAGTGTGGAAAGTTGCATAGCCTGTTGGTTTATGTTCGGCCAACTGTGGTGGTCATTCTTATATCTTTTAATGTATGGAGATCAAATAGTATACCAAGGTTTGGAGATGCTTGACATTTCCCACTCTCAAAATCAATCACCAATCTGAACGCCATAGCTATTGGTGTAAGGAGAGACCATGACCCTGGAACAATTATTTTTTCAAAAGGTGTTACCAACAATGATTCAAGCAAAGCACCCAGCCTGCCCTCCAGGAATTCCTGGCCAGGAAATGGCTACGAATCTTCCATGAGTAGTATGAGTTTGGCTCAAATCTCATTTCAATGCATTTATATTTCATAAGCACTGCATTTGGGTGAAGTTAAAATGAGCAAGTCAAAAAAATACTTACTTAAAGATTTTCTGTGCTCTGGTTTCTGTTCTTTTATATCACTATCATAGTGACTTAGTAATTCAGTGCTGGAGGATCTCTGGATTTTGAATAATTCCATGTTTCTGGGTGAACTGCTCGGATCCTTTGGCTGAAAATAACAAACAATTAGCCTCAACAATTTTACAAGAAAGAAAGCATTTAAGAAATAGTGTGGGGATCTATAAGATTATTTGGGGGATGGGACCTCTATGTTACGCTTAATATACAAATTTAATTATAGTTATATGGTGCTTACTAAATGTTGTATATTTCCCCAAGCATCCCCATGCATTAATTCAATCTTCACAGTAATCCTGTGAGGTAGGTATTATTATTATTATCATCCTTACTTTCCATGTGAGAAAACTGAAGCCAAAAGAGACAAGTAGTTTGCCTAAGGCCACACAGCTAGTAAATCATGGAACCAGAATTCAAACCCAGGCAGTTTGACTGCAGAGTCCACTCTTAAAAACAACAAACTCAGTGTGCGTGCACGCATGGGGGGCGCAAGCACTTACACATGCTTATTTTTAAAGTTTTAGTGCTAACATGATATAATGGAAGACTGCAAAAAAAAATAGCAATAAAATCACACAGAAAATGTATTTTCCTACTGTATACCTTATTAAAAGCTCTCAAAATATTTATTTCCTCAAGAGTCTGGAAATATTTAGGATCCTAAAATTAGACGTTTGGTCTAGAATCAGTATAAAATTAGTAGTTTTAAATAGTTTGACTCTTTTAAAAATATACTCTGAATGTGTGATTTAGGATAATTTCATAAAGTTCTAGATATGTAATTTTCATGAGAAGAACACTCTAGCTTAGCTGGAAGAAAAATGAAAATCAGTACGAAGGATTATTATTTAGTGATAGTATAACAGTGAATATGGGCTTAAATACATTGATATTTATTCTCAAGAACATGTATTACAGACGGCATAAACTGAAAATGTGAAAATTTGGTAGTTATTGTTTGTGTGTTTTTTACAGCCTTCAGTAAATGAATGTCCGTGTTATTTCATTAAAAAAATATGAATGCACTGTGTTTTTGAAAGAGAGAAATCAAATGACATTTAGTTCCACAAATAATGAAATGTTTTTAGTGGACTCTATCTAAACTTAAAATAACTTAATATTTCTCAATCCATAGGATACATTTGAATGCGTGTGTGTTATATGGCTAAGCAATAAGATTTAAATGACTACATTTTAATTAATAAAGGTAACAGCCAAAACAAATACATACCAATCTGTCAATTGCATTTTTGATAGCATGGAACCAATCCAATATGATGAAGTCAATATCTGACTGTAGAAGAAACTCATTTCCTGATACTGTTGTGATCTGAAAAAAAGAAAAAAAGAAATTGACAGGTAAGCAAACCATAAAATAAAACTCTTGCATATATATCCTTTTTAAAAAACACATTTTAATACACTGAAATATTTTCTTGTATTCCAGTAATTGTCTTTCTGGGAACTGGGAGACTAGGATCATTTTGAACTGCTCACTATAAACTGTTTTTTCATGTCATAACAAATACATTATTGTTTTAATAATAGAACGATTAACTCAGAGTAGTACTAAAGCTGAGTTACTCCAACTCAAGGAGAAGCAAGCCAGGAAGTTCAAAATAATGCAGACAGTATCCACTTAAGTCAGAACCTCAGAAAAATGCACCCGGGTGTGTCAGAAATCATTCTGCACTTTTGGCTCTTTCCTGTTTGTCTTTTTCAAATCTAATAGTATCTCTATATTTGATTTCCTTTTATGGAGGGCTCTAAAACAGATTATTTACCAAAGAGACTAATGCAGACTTTTCTAAAAGGTCATTCAAATGAATAACATTTGGCTAGATCTACTTTTCTATCATAAAGATCTATAGGAAAGTAATAAAGCACCAATTTCCCCGTAAAGGGAGTATATTAGAATAGAAGTTTATTTACATATTTGAACCTCTCATAGAGAGTATTTATCAAGTGAACATCCCCATTCCAGACTCTCAGGGCTGTTAAGTAGTTGGCAATATTTAGCATGTAACTATATGCTTTTTCATTACAGTGAATCTTTTTCTCCCAAGAATTGTGACAGAGGATGTGACCCTATAGAAACAGACCAATGCTCTTGATTTCACACATAAAGGGCTACTTAGAGAAGAATTTGATTAGAGTGGGTGTGGACACGCTTTTCATATTAGGCCATCAGTCTGAACTGTGATTTTTCCTTTTGTATTATTGACTTTTTGTTTTAACGGGAAGATGAACGTTTCCCAACTGCTGTCACACATCAACCAAGGCTGCAGAGGTTTAGAGGACTGACATTTCAATGTACTCAGTCGGGAGCTAGTCACCTCTTCTCAGCCTTACTTGCTCTAAATAAGAGGTGAACACTGAAATGTGGCACAGGTTCAGGAAATCACAAACCATGCTTCAGATGTCTCCATAATTCTATCATTAAAGTGACAATTATTACCCAGAATAGCTCACTCTGAAGGCTTAAATGATTCTTATGGCAACATTTAATAACAATGATCCTGAAGGTTTAAAGAAATCTTTGATTACACACATACATAAATATTCATTTGTCATTTATTTTTAGAAAACTATATAGAGACGCAAGAGCTCTCAATACAGCAATGTAACCATTCTTGAGTGAGATAGATTCCAACATTTTACCACTGCAAGGAGAGGAACTATCCAAAGTATATGCAATTGTGAGACGTGAAAGATTAGAAAATAAGAGGAAGTTAATTACTCGCACTAGAATCTGACAAATTACCAGGACCAATCACTCTTGTCTTAAGTCAAAATGTGTGTAAGATTTGCGGTGGCCTGAAATAGCCTCCAAATAGTCTTCTGTTTTATGTATCTAGTAAAAGACAGTTAAGCTGATGTTTGCCTAATTATCTGAACACCCTTGCAATGTTCTTTACTTACATAAAGTTCCAAATATTTACTTTATAAAGTGTTGCCGCAGAAATAATAATCTAAAAATATAAGGTCACTTTTAACTAACCCAAGAAAACTAGTAATGTCCTGACCCTACCTTCATCCTAATCTAAATGTAAATATTTTGATTATAAATGTGCTATGTAACATCACAATTTGTTAACATATACAACGAAAAATGAACTAGCCCAAATACAACCTACAGTCTATTTCCCTGCCATTATAAACAAACCATTATTAAAATTATAAAAATGAACCTTTTCAAAGTACAAGAAACAAACATAATTATATTTACTGTAGTCTGAGGGTTTAGGAAAGAGCCAACATAGTTCAGTTTTCAGCCTAGTAGGTTCAAACGGTGATAAAATATAAGTACTTCAGCAGTGCATTTGCATTTTTGGTGCATGCTATGCAACGCAAAGATCTTTTACTGCTCACACAACCAAACGCCAAATGTATGTTAAAAGTTTCTTTGTCCACATATTTTACTGCATTAATCGTACATAATCAGTGGTTTATAAATTCATTTTGGAAAGCTGGACCAGAGCACTATATGAATGCAATTCATTCAGAACATCCTATCAGAGATACAGTTCACATCCTTCTCTCTGTCTTCCCACTCATCTTTCGAGTTACTAGGCAGTCTGGAGAAGTCTGCTACTGCTCTCTACAGTTTAAATGCATCCACTTCTTAATTACAGTCAGTAATTGACTTTGTTCTGCTCCATTCCAGTCACTCACAGGAAAGCAGTTTCAAAGTCTTTAACTGATAAAGCCCATTTAATTCAGGTTCTCAGTCTACTTTTTTTACATTACCTCTTTAGGTTTTCTGATAAATGGTTTTCTGAATCATATTTGCACTTTGAACAACTGAATTTTCAACACTCTTGGGGGAAAGAAAGACATCAGTAAAGAACGTTTACTTTGACTAAACCTTTTGATTGAAAAACTCCTGATGACAATCTAAAGTGATGTAGAACTAATAATAGACATAAAAGATTTGATATTAAGCCATACTAATGTATCCTTTCTATATTATGGTTTGCTTAGGTGACAGATGCTGGAGTGAAATGGATTAAAAAAAAATCTTATCGGAAATACAAGTTTAGGCAAGAGTTGCTGGTCTCCATTTTGCTTTGAAGCCTCCTTTAGACAAATGTCTCTTGAAATCCTTTTTCTCCATGTCCTGTTTGGAAGGGATATATTCTGGCACCAAAGCAGTCTTAATGAAATGTGCTAGTATTGACAATAATATATATTTTTAATTACCTGTCTGGGGAAATTTGTCCCAAACATTTTCACTCTAAAATAAGAATCTATCTGAATGCTTGCTGGTAGCAAATGTATTCCTAGAAAATTACATA
The DNA here is from genome assembly GCF_036562045.2 of Rhinolophus sinicus. Taxonomy (NCBI): domain Eukaryota; kingdom Metazoa; phylum Chordata; class Mammalia; order Chiroptera; family Rhinolophidae; genus Rhinolophus; species Rhinolophus sinicus. The sequence continues at coordinate 134,082,509 of NC_133751.1, read as the reverse complement.
AACATATCCACTGGGAAAATGTAGAACAGACACATTCCTTAAGTTTCTTTGCTATTAATTCGACAATAATTTTTCCTTGGGCTAAGAACTGTGGTATGTGTTCTTGTTATGGTTCCTCTAAAGATGAAGGCAGGTATATTGAGCACAAACTCAACTGGTAAGACATGAGAAGAAATTTGCTTGTTAGACGTTAATTAACAAATGTAGTATTATTATACTAATTTGAAACATCTTAAAGGAGTTTTAACAAGTAGTGTTTATGTTTATTTAAGTATTGCCCTTTTCAATATTGTCAATTACGTATCATCCTTATCAATATGGATTCTGACAGCTAGTCCTTCCCATGTTAGATTTTAAATTAGCTGAGAAATTAATATGTAGAATGGCATTTATACAATTAAAAATTTCCGTACTTTGGTTTACCAAAATAGAAACAAAAAAAATGTTTAGAACTTCACTTTTTTTTCTGATTATAAGAATAATTGAATTTATTGTGGAGAATTTGGAAAAAATAATGAAAAAGCAAATTAAGCCTATTCACAGCTTCACAGAGTAAACATTGTATATACTTTAATTTAGTTATTGCCAATCATTTATAAACGATAGTTAATTGACTTTGATAATGATCAATGGACAACTGTCTGCTACAAATAGATACCTCATCAGCAAAACATATTTGGCAGTTAAATACATTGGCTATTTCTGTCCCAGTTGACCTCAAATGCACATTGGGAGATTATCAAGGGTGCAAGAGATAATGAGTGACGTGTGTTCCTCTCCTTTATAGTAGCACTCTTCCTATGATAGAGTCAACCCCACGAATAATTCTTTCAGGAGACTGAGAGGATGTGTTTCTTACTAAACATCACCCTGATCATCAACAAGAACTAATTAAGCTCCATTAAGTGCAAGGCACATTGCTAGAAGCTGGGGATCTGCAACCCCCACTCTCAAGAGTTCATAATCTATTTGGATACATAGCACATATGCATAAAAAGATAAACAACAATAGAAACTGGCTTATACTAAGTCCCAATGTGAGTAGCACAGACAACACTCATGTCAAGATTTCAGAGGAGGGAGTAGTTACTGCCCACACATTCACATCATGGAATTATGTATAAACTGTTGGTCATGATGCGTTATTTGTTAAAGGTTTATTGTATCAGAACTGTAGTATATTAAAGATATGAATACTACCACTTGGTATGCAAAGTGACATCAGCTTTAATGATCTCAAAGCACAATAAACATTCTGTAAATGCCACTTCCCTCTACTATCATAAAGCAAATGAAGAAAATGAAGCAAATGAGAAAAGTGAGAATGCCATTCTATCGAATTGGCATCATTTTAAATGACAGAATTAAGAGATTACAAAGATCTTGATTTCTTGTTCACTAGTCCTCAGCAAACAGTTGTATACAGTCCAGGGCTCTCTGTATATGGTGAAAGAACTATGATGATTTTGGCTTTAGTTGTGAAATTTAGAATATATGCATAGATCTCAGACAAAAATAGCTTGTTTCTTTACTGTTATGCTAAAAATAGCACATTTTAGAAAAGATCACCCAACATTCTTACTCAGATTTTTTTTTCTTTCTTTTTTTTTTCCCTCAAAAACTATCACTATTCTGCTATGAAAAAATATATCTAAACCAGAACTGGGGCATCCAAAAAATTCCTTCAGATATTAGAATGGACTAAAACAATCCAATGTTTGAACTAAATATCTTTCATATTTTGCTTACGATCAACCTTCGTGAACCTAAGGAAGGTTTACTCCACCTTAATGACGCTGAAACTATATATAGCAAATGTGTAATAAAATATGCCAGATATCCAAAGAGCCCTAAAAAATGTTAAGTGACTGTTCTACACTGATTCTACAAATAAATGGATTACCCATTTAAGAGGAGTGGAATTTAATTTCTATTATTTTTGGAGACACTTTGAACTTTATAATGAAATCATTACATGTGAATTAAGCAAATAAACTTATATCAAAATATACTAAATTCATTTAAAGTGGATATAAATTATATTTTATATTAATTATGGCTGTATCTTTAATGAAGCGTAACAGTACAAAAATATAGATATATATTAATATTTTGGCTGCATCATAGTGTGATATAAAGACCTAACATTGAAGCGATAATGATTTTTTTAAAACCCTGCAGATTCACATTTTTTTCATCTCACATCACACTCTACATTTGATATAGCTGATCAAATGAGGGTTGTCATGGTTATACTAATAGTTAAATTACTTGGTCTCAAAGGTGTTTATGACCACCAAAGAAATTACATTATCAAGCTGCATGTCTGTCTCAAATTACAGTCAGGCCTGAGGAACTCCTAACATTTTTCTTAACATGTCGAGCAAAGTTAACATAAAACTAAGGGTAAAATATCAGAAGTAAAAGGTCTTCAATTTGTCTTTCCAAAAATGTTACTTGTTAAAGCATTTTGTGAGAAAATATCTGTTTTGTGTTCCCAATGTTGCTAGATGTTAAGTAAATATATGCTGATTATTAAAAAAAAGTTGCTTTGGCAACTCTCTTATTAAAATGCATTTGTAACCCCCATCTGTCATGAAAGTTTTGAAAAGTTTGTTTACTTTGGCTAGCAGCCTTATCCAGGGTTACCCTAGCAAACAATGATAGCAGTCTTCAGAAGTTGTGTGAGGAACAAGCCACTAGGGATCCATTTTTGTTTTAATTGGCACACACAAACACTTTTCTGGTCTGTCAAGAAGATCAAGCTAATATGCATGGAGGGTGTTATATTCTCAGCTTTGGGGAGCAGTAAAGCTCCCTTTATTTAAGTAATTTAAATGATAGACTGCAAAAAACTTTGCAAGTCAGAAAAATGTTTTATACTTTCTTAGGGAATATTTGTTTTAAGCAATGGAAAATGTTCTACATATCTAAAGATGTTGAACCTTATGTTATAATTACCCTGTTTCTTCTAACTCTGTGAAACGTTCTTAAATCCACATGCTACTAAATAATCCTGAGCAAAGATGGATCCTGCATTTCCACAACTCCCCCTGTGTTAACAAATGTGTGTTCATTAGTTTCCAGATGTTTATTGGATATGTTTTCAATGTGTTTGGGGTTGATTGATCTGCATGTACATTTATTGAAACCCTCAGTGGTGTCATCATATCAAAATAACCTGCCCATGTAAGCAATTTCTTATTTAATGGAAAGTAAACAAATGTTGGACTACATATAAGACAGATCTCAAGTGCATTCTGAAATCTAAGGTTTAAGGCCAACCCTTTAAGAAACGGTGTTTTTTAATTGAAATTGAGCTGTACCTTTGACACCCAAATAATTTGGTCCGTGCATTCTTACAACACAGATTTGTTTCTGCATAATAAAATCAGTCCTTAGTGAACATCCATACCCCATATCACTTGCCCATTCTACCTTTCTGCTTATTAACAAAACACCCAACTCCAGATGCATTTCAAGTAAACAAACAAACAAACAAGCAAAGAAACAAACATTTGTGTTCATTCTTTTATCTGTGGTAAAATCTTAAGCACTGAGAAACTGTCTTCTCAATATTCATGAAAGAATACCATCCAAGTAATTAGTAGATAGTTTAGCAGTTTCCACAGTTTTGCAGTCAGCTACACTAAAACTTTTGCCTGTGGTGCTCATATGAAAAACGATTGAAAAAGTGACTAATCGAAGCAGTTGGTGTATAAAGATATAAGCTTAGAGTTTCATTGCTGTTAACGTTAATTTTTAAACTTCGGGGGAGTAATTGCACCTAGATAAACTAATCATACTAAGACTTGTGTTCACTGGTAAGCACTACTCAATCAGTCACTGCCAAACACAGATCAGCTTCTAGCCTGAGCTATGCTCACTGTGCAGTATTACTCATTTAGTCAGATGACATTTGGGAATGTGCTGCCCTTGCTATTTTCAAAGTAGAACAATTTTTATTATTTCTATCATTAAGTAATACCCAATTAAAAAATTTTAACAAACACAAAAGTAAACATAAACACAAAATTTACCGTTCCCCAAGGGTACTGAATTGTTCTCTATAAAATATCCTTCTATATTTTTTCACCAATGTATAAACATCATATATGTGTTTATAGTTTAATGATAATATCATGTGTACTGTTATGATTTTTTAAATGTATTTAACTACTTGTACTACTGTCATCTCACACATGATTTTAATAACAATATCTTTTAGTCTCCTCACTATCTTATCTATGTTTTCCCTTCTTTGAAATTTGGATCTGAACATCCCATTCCTCTGCTTTATTATTCTGAAATTCCCCACCGCTGTTACACTGCAATGCAAGCTCTTTAAATTCGGTCCACCTACCTGTTCTGTAGACCCCTGAGCCAAATTTCCCTCTGCATCTCTATGATCCGTCCATCTTGAAATGTTGTTGTCCCCCAGCTGTCCCATAATAATTCTTATTTCTTCCCTTAGAGCAGATTGTTTCCATTGCCCAGAACCCTTTGACTTCCTCTATTGTATCATTCACATCAATTTAGATGTCACCTTTACAGAAAAAGGTTCTTTAAAATTGATGTCCTCCTGACTGCTCCCATGAGATCCTGCTCCTGCTTCATCATAGGGCACAGTGGTCCACATGGAAATGCCCTGTTGATTTCTCTGTTCCCCCCACTAAACTATAATCACTCTGAAGCCAAGGGTAATTGTCTACCCACTGAGTGGCTGCCAATCCACACCTAAGGGGCACTAATAAATAATAAATAAACCCTATCTACTTTATATATTTTAGTGATTGCATCATATCCTATTGTTTGATATGCCATGGTATATTTAACTCATCCTCCATTGTAATACAATTTAGAAGGTTACAGTACCATTGTGTTCTTTCAGGCACTGTAAATAGATTATTTTGACAACTACTAATAACACTTTTATCAGAGTAAAGTAGGCAATTCACTTTGAAGATTGAGAACAGCAGTCTGAGACTATATTTTCCCATCAGTCAGTAAGTCCTAGACTTCAGACAATAGAGTAGGTCTATGTTTCAATGCATTGAGCTAGAATAGAACGTTCTTGATTATATTCCAAAGCCACCCTGTGTTTTGCAGAGATATATCATCCATGAATCTCACCATATGTATGGACCTTTCTAATTGATAATTGGTAATATGGGGGATTGGGCACAAGTTTAAGATTGTCAAGAGCTAAATTCTTAGGCTAATGGGTCAAGTCTTTCGAGAACCTCAATAATGCACAGGTGATCATTGCTGTCCATCAACATTGCAGCCATTAATTTCACTACAACACTATTAACATTAGTAAATGAGCAATCTGTGGGAGGACAGGTGGCAGTAGTTATGTTACCAAGAATTTTATTTAGAAGTATTAACTTTTAAGATACAATGACTTAAGGAAAAACAGGTATTTTTGCCACTGGTTTATTACTCACGCATGTCTCCTATTAATAAGTGCTGAGATTGCACAACAAGAATAAAAGATGTTACAGCATGTATCTCTATGCTATTGTAACATATTTGGCCATGATTACGAGTGTTTATAAAACATTCAAGAATTGTTCCATGTCTACTTACATTAATGAGAACACCTGTTAACTTTAGTGCTGTACAGACTTATTTGCATCAGATACAGGTTTCTGCATACTGTACATCACTTTTTGAAACAATTAGATGCTTATAGAGAAATATAGCTGAGTGAAAAACAGCAGCTTGAATGCCTTCCGGCTGAAGACAATTCAACTCCAGGTTTCAGTGGAAAACAGAAATCTGTTGAATTACAATACTGCCAGTTAGAAGTGAGTGTAGGTGTATTTTATATTTCTTACATTCAGAGAACAGAAGATACATATAAAAATCTGTGCTTTAATCTGTGATTTAATTTTCAAGTAAAATTACAGCCAACTGAGAGTTTCTAGACAAGGATGCCAACTAGTAAGTGATGGTAATGCCACCACAACATAGCTACTCCATAATCTTGGGGACCTCTTATCAAAAGATGGTCTCTTTACCAGCCTCAGAAAGGTGGATGATTCCCGTGGGTATTTTGACTGAATGAGGAAACCTGCAGACTATTGCTCAACTTGTGTTGTTTACAACCCTTTGCCACAGAGCCGTTTCTATGTGATGACAGAGCTGAAAGAAGTGAAGAAGCAGAGGACTTCCCCTGATCCTTCACTTCTGGGCTGCTGGTCACAGCATAACCCAAACCTACCAACTCTGAAAAAGTGCCATAGTTCATTGCAGAAGCCAGTGAGTCTGCCTTATTCATTACTCAGAGGAAATGTCACAATTTTTGCAGGTCCCACTCTATTGACACGTCTGTCTGCCACTCCCCATAGGATGTTAAAGCTTCTGCGAATTAAATATTTTCAGTTATTGAAAGGGAGCACTTGAGCAAATCTGTGGATTTACATCCTCTATTATCATCATTATATTTAAGAGGTGCAATATTTACATCAAAATGACTCAGTTGGTGATATATTCTAAAGATAAATGTGTATTTATGATCTGAAGAAGAAGTGTGATTTGTAACTACTTTGTCAGACATAAACAGAGCGCCTCGGTGCTGTTCTAGTAAACACAGATTAACCAGGGCACAGACGAACTATTCTCACCGGAATAATGCACCTTTGACCTGGAAAGTGAGGGAGCTGAGAATTGCCCTTGGAGAATGTGTGCATTACAAGAAAGAATGGTATCTATTTCCTTCTCTGATGTCTCACTATACAGTCTGGGCAGAATAACAAATATTAGGTGAGGATTTGGGGATCAACTAGAGAATTTTTCTTTTTTTGTCTGGAACCAAACTTCACAATTCAAGAAGTAAAGTTAATACTACATTAAACCTTATTTTTGGCTCCTGAAAAATTTGAAATTGTATTTCACCAATAGCTTGACAATCTAGATGTTGCCCTCTATAAAACAGCATCGGCAGTCATTAAAGATGATAGACTAAGCATATATGTATTTAGGAAGCTCACGAATGAGCAGAAATTTCTCTTTTCCCATGAATTATAGGCTTAAATAAATTAAAAATGATGAACACAAGTCACGTGTGACTTCTGCAATTACAAGAAGTGCTCAAAGTGGTTACTGTCAGCGTAATTTTAATAGTTTTTTCCTTTCTTAAAATGTGTACACATTTTTTTGGCACCCTCTGTATATAATACAATGGTATATCTATATATGTATATATATATATACATATATAATATTTAATAAAATAATATATGTATATAGCATACATAATACAATTATACACACATATATAAAGTACGATTAACATATATACATATACATATATATGTTTCATATACATATTTAAAAAAATAAACCACTTGTGACTATATAACAGACAATGACATCTGTCAATTTAGCAGTAGGCCACTATCTAATAATGGAGACATGTGACATCCGTAATGACACACACATTACTCCATGTTAAATGTGTGGAAAAACAACTTAATACTCTTTACTCCTCCCTGCCCTAATGATATCTGTGTTAGAAATAGTACCTTTTAAAAATGCTAGACTTTAAAAAATATATTGGTTCCATTATCAGTAGGGTGACTATATTATTTATTGCTTACAATTTTGAAGGCAAAAGAGGCATTATTAATGATTACACCAGGACAATACACTTGTTTTGTGTATATTGGGATATATGGGTCCCTATTCATCACACACAACACTTGGAAGCTGTTCAGCAAGTGCTGATCTTTAGGTGTTAGCGAACATCTCCTGGAGTCCAATTCTAGGAACTGTGATGTATTAAAAAAAAAAAAAAAAAGCTGGCAGTGGCCTTTCTCATAAGAAGTTTATAATCTAGTATGACATACGAGACCGACAAGGCAAAACAATAATTAGTCATGATTCAAGGTGGGACATATGTACTGATTTTTAAGGAACAAACCAAAATTTCTCTGAGGGTAAACTGGAATCCTCAAGGAAGAATATTAGAGAAGGATCTTACAAGGACAGATGGGGTTTAGTGGAAGAAAAGGAGTGGGCAGAGGATAACACAGGCAACAAGAGAAACTTGTACAACGCCTCAGAGGCAGGAAAGAATATGACATCTCTAGAGGATATGAAGAACCTGTCCCGAAGCTCCCTTTGTGGGCTCTTCTCCCTTCACTCATCCTTTAGATGGAGATGTGTGTCAGCAATCTCTCCTAAGTCACAATTCTCACTGAGGAACACACTCCTGAATGACATTACCCAACGGTTGTGGTTTTGTTGCTGTATGTTCTTTTGTTTTTTTCAGTTTAAACTGATACAGCCTTAATTTATATCTCTAGTTCAGATATCTCTCTTAGTATCTATTCCAATTCAAGACATCGTTATTCCCTGTCAGATCTCTCAACTGCCAGTTTGTGTTGTTACAATCCACTCTCTAAACCAACTTATTAGTGAATTACTAATATAATGGATATCTGAATCATCCTTGGAGTTCGTTATAAGTACAGAATCTCATGCTCACCGGAACCTAACAAAGCAGAGCCTGGGGGTAGGGTCAAGGAATGGGTTTGTTTACCAAGCTCCATGGGTGATTTGGAAGTTAATGGTGTTGGGGCTGGCCCTCTAAACTATAGACACATGATCTATCCAAAACCATTTCTGTCACCTGTGCTTTAAAAGTCTCTGACTGGATTACTATTTCCCCCAAGATAAAACCTAAATTCTTTAACATAGATTACCAAGCATTTCATGATTTCTCTTTTTGTCTCTAAACTTTTCTTTTCAAGTCCTCTACTTATTAGCTGCATAACTTTGAGCAAGTTATTTAGAATCTTTGTATTTCACTAACCTTACATAATCTGAGGAAAATAGTAATACCTACCTCATAGGACCATTGTTCCATGAAATATAATTCAGGGGAAGAATTTAGTATAGTACCTGGCACCTATGGAAGTACTTAAACATATTGTGGTTACTATTATTTGATAGATTGAGTCATTGATTGTGTTCTGGGTTTTTTCAAACTCCTCTTTATTCAGGAAACTATTCAGACATCAACTATTTGGGACAGGGTCTTCTAACCTCTGAAGGTCAAAAAGGAAATGTCCCTCCAGTAGACTGTACTTATTCCATTGTGGTGTTCATCTCACTATTGTACTTATTTAACTTCTTTCCAACCCTTGCTACACTTTAAGCTCCCTGATTACAAAAAGCCCATGTGTCCTCAGCACTGAGCTGAGCACCTAAAATACCAGAAGCCCTCAACAAAGGGTTATGAAATGAATGATAGCTTAGTTCACTAAGGTTAGTACTGTAGAGTTGTAGTATTGATAACAAAGGCCTTAAAATTTACAAGACATGTTTGAGTTGGTATGTTAGGCAAGAGGAAAACAGTGCTAGCTCCTTGAGCAGGTATATTAGTAGAGTCATACTATAGTGTCAGAGGAGTGGAGATGTTTTCTTAAAGCTGGATCTGTATTGCAACTTCCCTAACTGTCAACATGATGCTGTCTTCTAAGGCTGGGCCACTGCAAGTCTTCTGAAAGAAGATACATCACTTCTACAGGATGCAGAGTGTTGCTTTCATGATCTCCTGCACTTTCTAAGGTTCTTTCTGCTTTTCAGCCTTTTTGCCCTCCTTTCCACACGGCTCAAGCAACCTGCTTCTCTGTCTTTGATCTTAGTTGTTCGGTTTTTGAGATGCTTGGCATTTGTATTCAGACCTTTAACTCACTGCATTAACTTTGAGCAAGTTATTTAGAATCTTTGTGCTTCATTACTGTCACCTATAATCTGAGGAAGATTCTCATGCCTACCTCACAGGACCATGGCTCCATGAAATATAATTCCAAGGTGACTTGATGTGATCTCGGGCCCTGTTAGTTGAGAATGCAATCAATTCTCAATATCCTGTCTTCTCTGAAGCTCAGTTCTGCAACTCTACCCTCATCTTGCTTTTTTGGCTTCTGAATCCCTATTCTGGTGGCTTATACCGTGTACCTGACCCTCTCAGCTGACAGGAGTCCTTTCTGCCAGTGTCCCCTTCAGGAACTGGGGCTATGCTGAGCATCTCTCTGATTTTCACTGCCCCCCAACTCCACCTTCCATCTGCCTCATCCACCTAAATTACTAGATGTGTAATCAAACAATAGTCCACCCTTGCATATAAGGCAGATGGACATACGAGGATCCGAAAATGAGCCCTTTCCATGTACTCATTGATTATCCAACTGGCCTGTTAAATATCCTTGTTATTTCAGGTTGCAACTCACACTCTAACTCTAAAAGCTTGGACTATTTTCTGTCCCCTTTACTTTATCATTCTGTATTCTGTCCAGCAGACACACTTCCTTCCAATATTATCAGTTTAAAATTTTCCCTAGCAACTTGCCCCAACTATGGATTTTTTGTCTCTTCATCAAGATGGTTCTATTGCCATTAACTATATTATTCCTGATCCTGAGAAATAATCCAAATCCCTGGGTAAATGATATCTAAGATCTTCAGTAAAGTGAGTTGCTCCCCCAGTTTTTGAGGCTTACTATGAACTATTATGTGATTTATCATTCTCTGGGCTCCTGGAGAGCAGGACATTAAGGAGAACAATTTCCCACCATTAGAACCAGTATCTGGCTTATAATTAGCTACACTTGATGAATGGCTCGTGGCATTGGATCCCCTCCTTACCGAGCTTTATCCATAAAGGTTTGTAAAAATGTTTGAGATTTAATTAGATTACATTTATATGTAGCTTGTGAATTTACTTGAAAGCAGATGAGGAAGGTATTAAGGGAAGAATTTATTCAAAAGTTAAAGAAGACACTGCCCAGGAGGTCTAGTCTGGTGATGGCTTTCAAAGTTTTTGGTTATAATCCATGATAAGAACTACACTTTACATTGCTAACTAGTATCTCTCCCCGCCACCCACTCTCTCTTTCTTCTTTCTTTATCAGAAACACACACAAAATTCAATCTATCTATCTATCCATTATTCTATATATAATACTCAGTATATATACTGTGTGTGTATATTTGTATGTGTATGTGTGTATATGTACATATCATTGAACATACATATAATTGAAATATGTACATACATATAGTTGAAACAAAATTTTCATGAAATAAAACTTCTCTTCACTATATGTAATGTAGTCTGATATTTTTATTCTAGTCTATTCTTTCTTTAATTCATTTCACTAAAAAATACTGGTCCCAACTCACTAAGTTGATTTTGTGACCCACTAAAGGGTCTTGAATGTAATTTGAAACTACACTGGCCAAGGAGTAATGAAAGATGCAATCCTGAAACCCTGCTCTTTGGCTTTCTCTGTCTCTCTTCAGGTTTATAAGATGCTTCAAAATGTCGCCATATATAATTTAATAGTTGGATATTTAACCCTACAGAAAGACTCCAGAACATGTGTCACATTTTTGACAATTAGACCTGGGTGATCAATAACCCTGTGTGGGGGATTCTGCTCTGATAAGTAATTTCCTGCTGTTTGAAAGCAGAATTAGGATGTGGTTCTTTGGAATTTGGCTTAGACCCTGGGATTTCTAAATATACCTTAAAGCAAGAGTTTCTTTATTAAAGAAGAAAGAAAGACTTGGAGGTAATGTGTTATTTGGAATACAGCTGAGATACCTCACCATGATCTAAAGAGGGAAAAAGCAAAGAAGTTAAAAGCCTGGCAAACTATCAGAGGCAGAGATGGCAACTATTTGTTTTTAAGTCCTTGTATCGAAACAATGAGTGCACTCCACGTTGCATCCTGCAGCACCATGATACAAGGTCTGGGAGTAGTTATTAGCATGTGTCTGTGTGATGAGAGAGCGAAAGCTAAACATTTTAATAGTGTTATGGCCTCTCCTTCTCAAGTTCCCATTAATGCAAATACAGCACATGTGGTTTAAGTCCCAAGAGCCTTGTAGGACACAAATCACAGATGTGGAATAAACATTATCAGAGAATACGACTCCATGGTCTTCTCCTTGCCATCAACAGATGCCCTTATGCTCCCATGATGTCAGTCAGATACCTGATATGCTATCTTGAGGAAATCACAGAGAGTCAGGATTCCCAAAGGGCCCAGGATGGCATTATTTGAAAGCAGACTCCAAAGACTTCTTGGTAAATTATAGCAGAGGCTCGTACTACATACATCAAGGCTTTCAGAGAACACTCACCACTATGATAACTAAATATAGTAAAACTTACTCATCCTTTATACACCAAAATTACCAGAGATGTATGTATCCTCCTCGTGGAGTAGTGTTCTTGGAATGTAACCCAGAGAATATGATGGCAGAAAGCCGAGAAAATGGATCTAATATATTTCAGATATCCAATAAATTTAACCCCAGTTATACTGATTTTTCTATGCCATCTTTGACAAGACTACAATTCGGGGTGATTGCTGCTCTGAGATCATACTCATTTCCTTTTCTGTCTTCCATTCTCTCCCTATGACATTCTTTTCCAAAATTCTCAGGCTCGAAAAATGAGTAAATTTAGTCTCTTCTACAGAACTTATTACCATGACTATATTCTAAAACTGCCATTATGTTTGGGAAACTTGAATAATCTCCTCATATACGAATGAACTACATTTCCCATAAGTGAGACTTCCATATCCATATGCTGATCAGACCTTAAAACTATTGGTAGTATTGTCAATTGCCATGTAGTGTGATTCTAGAAGCATTAAGAAGCATCTTTGGATGACAAACTAATTCCTTAAACCTGCTGTTTTAGGACTAGAATTTTAATGATCAGTTTATTCCTTTACATGAAGCCTTTTTTTTAAAAAAAAAAAAATAACGTTTATTGGGGTGACAATTATTAGTAAAGATACATAGATTTCAGGTGTACAATTCTGTAATACATCATCTATATATCACATTGTGTGTTCACCACCCAGAGTCAGTTCTCTTTCCATCACCATATATTTGATCGCTTTTACTCTCACCTACCACCCCCCTCCCCCCTTACCCTCTGGTATGTGGATTACATGATGCCTTTTAAACAGTTAAATGCAGTGGTAATATCTTTGTATATTTATTTGTTCAGATATTGGTATATTATTTTCCCTGAGACAATGTATTAAAACAAATAATTTCTCATTATAAATATAGTATATGAATACTTTAAAATTAAATAAAATCAGAAATATATAAAATGAAAACCAAACCCCAAATGTATCACACTTCTTTCTCAAAGACAGTTGTCTTAATATTTAATGTACTTCCTTCCAGATTTTTTAATGCATATAACATGTGCATTACATATGTTATACATATAGGCCTTATATAGGCCCAATTAAATATAGAATACTGCATTTTGTTTTTCACTTTTTAACATTATACATATTATTAGGGCTTGTCCATGACATTCTTTGAGGTTATTAATTTGATGGTTTCACAGTATTCTGTCATAGAGAATTATCATAACACATTTGTTTTTTATTTTTTCATAACTTAGTTCTTTCCATTTTTTTGTCATGACAAACAAGACCACATTGCACAAACATAATTTTTTTGTTAAAATTCTGATTTGCTTTTCTTAGAAGAGATTATTAGAGAATTACTATGTCAAATACTACAGTTTTGGAAGATTGTTGTAATGCATTTCTAATTACTTTCTAGAAAGATAAACTAAGTTGCATTATCTCACTAAAATTTAGGTGTGGGACCCATTCAACTCAAATTTTCTCCTAAGTAATATAACATTGCATGCTTAGAAAATTTTGCAGAAAATATTTTTTGTTAAGTTTGCATTTCTTTTATAATCAGTCATTTATTTTCTTAGAATTTGTTGCTACTATTATTTTACATTTTTTAATTATAGGATTTTTAAGATTTATTCAAAAGAGGACTTAAGTAATAAATTTACTAATCCTTGGTCATAATAGCTATAAGTATCCTCCCCAATGTATTTTGAATGGAACTTCTAATGAAATTATTTATATACAAAAATACTATTTTTAATTTTTACATTGCAAAATCTAGGTATATTATTTTTAATTTTTACATTATAAAACCTAGGTATTGTTTCTTTGTGATTTTTCCAATTTATATTTAATTCATAGAAATTCTTTACCCATGAAGATGTCAGATTTTGACTCATATTTTTTCACTATTTGTTATGATTTTCAAACACATTTGTATACTTAATTCTTCTTAGATTTGTCTTGTTATATGGGTTATATTACGATCCATTTTTTTAAACTTTTTTCCAAATAATGTGTTATCTGGCACCATTAGATTAATCTTGCCTCTCCCTACTGGTTTGTGATGCTTCTGTTATAATATAGAGACTATGGTCTTTTTGTCGGTTCTCTATGCAGTTATGTGATTTCTTTCTTGATTTATGCTATTTCAAACCTTTAAGAATTCTTATTTTAGACTTTTCCCTGTATATCATAGGGCATGTTTCCCTTTTCTTATTTCATTTATGACTTTTTGGGGGAATTATTCTTGACTCTAAACCTTTCAAACAAATCTTTAAGTATTTTTTCCCTTTCCTCAGAATATCCCACTGGGAGTTTAGTAGGATTGTCTATTCCTTTGGGAAAAATGAAAAGTTTGCAAATAGCACTAATTCTTCAGAAACAAGGTCTCCCTATTTTAAAGTTTTGTTTATATCTCTTAGCAGAATTTTACCAGTTTACTCATGTCGATATTCTTAGACCTAGGTACTTGAACAACATTTTGATAGAGGAATGGAGAGAAACTTTAGAGTGAGAAGTGTTTAAGAGAAAAAGAGAAACTGTGATTCCAAAGAAAGAAAAGGATCAGAAGGAGTGGATGAGGAGTACTTCTTCTGCGGCAATTACCACGAGACCAGCCATCTCTGTGTTGAAGATCCCAATAAGCCCACTACTACTACTCCCCCTGTTCTTATCATCTGGCCAAGCCAAGCATTTCCCACAGCACTCAGTCCCTAGAAATGATGCTAAACTACTAACAGGTGCTACTAGAACAATCTAATCCAAAGCTATGCTCAATTTCTGATAATAAAAAATAGAACTATTCATACCACAAATGTACTATTTCCATTGGTCTGAGTTTCTTGTTCTTAAGATCATGGTAGGTATGCCCTCTATTCACCAACAGCTGCATAAATCTTCAACTGATTTTGGACCCAGGCCTTTACTTTTCTCCCAAATTCTATTTCCCAAGTTACTGTAAACTCTCTACACAAAACCTTTTTTGGTAGTTATGCAATATTTTATCATTTGGGATATATCACATCCCATTTTCAAATTTTTGGAGTATGGGTTTAATTTCTTTTGTATCTTGATAATGTCTAAGAAAATGGGAGTCTATAACTTCGAATACAAATGCAGAACATAAAAGAGACAGTATAACTTGACGCAGTATGACTCAAGTTTTAGTATGTGGGCTCCACAGACAACAGTTTATGGTTAGGTATAAGTCTGCCTTTCACAAGCTCAAGTTCAGCCTAAGTCACTTCACCACACGGTGCTTCAATGGGAATACAAAGAGTAGGTATCTCATAGGATTGTGGTGATAACTAAATGTAATCTATGAAAGTATTGTGACACAGTGCCTTACAAACAGTATTGACTATTATTTTAATTACCTATGTTAAGTATAAACAAGTAAAGAACAAGGTATCTCTGTAACTACCACCACCCATCCTACCTCCTCTTTCCTAAATGATCCTAGCTTATTTTGTGAAAGAAGGTAAATGGGGAATAAAAAGGGAAAAGTGTGTGTGACCACTTACATATAAGCACAAACATGTGCAGAGTACTTCTGCAATCCACATGTATGATCATTAAGGACTGATAAATTATAAAATAGTATTAAAAATATGACAGAATTAATTATCATAACCCTGTTGGCTGCAGGAATTAATTCCTGTGTAAACAAGTATAGAGAGACCTGACTAAAGACTGGGGGGGTCTCGGGCTCTATTCCTTCTGCTTACTCAAACACGACACTCTTATGCTACCACTTTCCCTAAATTTTCCAGGAAAGGTGTCCTCTCAACAGCAACTTCAAACAAGCATACAATAATGGAAGAAAAACCTCAGCCATGGAGATGTTTCAGAATCACAACTAGAGTGAAAATGTCTCTGGGGGCTCCTGAGATGGGAATGAGTGGTTTGGATCCTTGTCCAAAGAGGGATTGGAGATGAGAATATATGCAGAGGGAAAACCTTTGCCAGGTGCTGGGTTTCCAGTGTGTGGCAGTTGGGGGTGGGAGAAGTGGTAAGCAGGGAAGCAAGGATAGGGGCAGTGTTTATGAGTAAGCCCAAGAGCATCTCCTCATCCCCACAGCCTATGCATAGCTTGGAAGCAATGCCTGACATACTGAAAGCTCCAACCTCAGGACAGGACAAGGAGGCTGAAGAAAGTAGGGACCTCAGAATTCAAGCAAACGGCAGGAATTGCAAACTTTGACAGTGGAGGCGGCTTGATGCCAGTCAGAAAACAAAACAAAGCAAATAAACAAACATCAAAGACAAAACCCAGGTAGATTTAACGGAATAGCAGAGGACAGAGAACAGCAGGGCACAGGCTTGACCAACCACAATAGAGGGGAGAGCAGCAGTAACACTCCCTAGAATGTAAACTCCATGAGGGCAGGGATATTTGCCTCTTTCTTCACTGGGGTGTCCCCAGGACCTTGAATAAAGTTTGGCACATAGTAAATACTCAATAACTATTTATTGAATAAATATATGAATGAGAAGGAAACGAGATCATTCTCTTATTTGTCATGAGGCTAAGTAAGCTCCTCATTTCACTTAGATACTATCTTTGGAGAAAATCCCAGGAGGGCAGATTCATAAGGAGGTTACATCTAAGAAGACTGAGTTAACTGAAATTGGAAAGTGTAAGTATTTTTGTTTTTGTTGTTTTCTTTCAATCTCCGCCCCCCAAAAATGGGGATTCAAAACAAAGTGAATTAATTTATTGATTGTAATGATATTCTTTTTAGAAATATTTGCTCTTTACTAAGTGATTTTTGACCTCCATTACAATTATCTACCTCATATCTGATTATATCAGTAGCTGTAGGCAAGTTAACCCTCTATTATAAATAATCTCTCTTCCTGGCTTTCTCCTAATTCCTTAACACCTTCTCAGTTGGCTTTGCTTATTTAGAGGAATACCCTAAATACTGAAAAGCTTCCTCCTAAGTCAAATTCTCCTCTCACTGTAGCTACTTCCTAGGTGCCCTCAAACACTGACATTTCTCCTTGTGGTACCAACAGATATATAGTGATTCCCACATCAGCACACTATTCTTTCTAACCACTGCTTAGTTTTCCCAATATACCTTTCCCGATGTGCCTTAATTTATTTACTACTTTCATATAAATAGATATTTAATAAAATAACTCTTTATTACAATAAGCCAATGTTACAACCATTGGCTTATTGTGTATATGTATTTATATATTTATATTTATATATATATATATATATATATAGTGTATATACAATATATCACATATAAAATATAATATATATTATATAATATAAGGTTTGTATATATAATGACATAATGCAAAGTTTTTATATATATATATATATATATATATATATTTACACAAATGCAAGTCTGTTATAGATTTTTAAAAGTAGAAGAGCAGGATCAAAGGTGATAGACATTTAATTTTAACAAATTGTGTTAGATTCTATTAAAAACTATAATTACACTAACAGTGAATGAGAATGCATTGTCCAATATTCTTTCAAAACTGGACATTATTGATTTTTTGAATATCTATAAATCTGATGAGTGATAATTATGTCCTATTTAATGCTGCAATTATCTGACACTTAGTGAAATTAAACTTTTTTCTTAAATTTATTAAAATGTTTTAATTAATTGCTTTTTTTATAATTTTTTTTCCTCAGCTATCTAGTGGCATGCTTCTTTTTTTCTTAATTTTTTGGAGGTACTCGGTCTATATCTGTCCTTACAAATCGATACTTTCTCATGTGTCATTTTTCTTTTATATTATTCATAATGTCTTTGGTCACATAGAGTTCTTTAAATTTATATGTTCATACCTGTTAGTTATTTTTCTGCTGAATAAAATTTCTATTGATGGTACTTTTCTTTTAAAGCAGGTATTGAAGTCTATCAAGAAAAATATAGAATGAGATAATTATATGTTTTTTCTCTTTTAGTGAGTTATAATAAAAATGCACAAAAGCAGATTTTCTCATGTTGAAGATATTTACACTCTTGGGATAAGTATTTCACTTGGTTAATAAGATTTGATGGTTAATATTATATTTAGAAATGTTACTGTCTTATTCATCATTATGATTGTCCTGAAGTCAGTTTCTTTTTTGGAGCTATCTCTGTTTAATTTTCTTTTTGGGTAATGCCAGTCTCATAAAATAAATTGTGAAGCTTTACATTTTTCTATAAGGAAAAGATTTATATAACATGGAGACTGCTTGGTCTTTGAAGATTTGGTGCAATGCATCTATAAAAAGTATTTGTTCCTCATGCTTTTCCAGGCATATATATTTTATTACTTTTAAAAGTTCTTCTATGATAATTTTTCTATTCAGTCTTTTCTATTTCTTGAATTAACCTTGCAGATTTAAATTTTCCTAAAAAATAATCCATTTCATCTAGGTTTTCTGTTATTAACCAAGTTTTATGCAAATTTTCTTGCAAGTCATTTCCTTATTTCTTACATGTCTTTTTTTTTTTTTTCAAATTTATTGTTGTTTCATTTTAAGGGCCAGCTTTTAGTTTTATTGATAAAATCTGCTTCATTTGTAGCTTACTTTATCATATCTTGCTTTTATCTTTATAAGATCATTAATTACATTTTCTTTGGGGTTATTTTGATTTTTTATAAATCTTCTAAAATTATTTATTTATATTTTTATTTCTAAATAATGCATTAATATGATACATTTCTTTAAAAACTACTTTGTACTCTAATAATTTTTTTTTATTAAAATGTTTCAGGCAATGACTGACTGGCTGCAGATCAACCTCTGGCAGACACACACACACACACACAATCTACATACATATACCATTTCTCTTTGAAGACATTAAAGAGCCAACAATGCACAGAAAACTTATGAACCAAGATCTTGAAGAGAATTGAAGCCCAGAGAAATGAGCTCAGAATTTGGTCTTGCTTTTTCCCCTCAGACTTTCTGTCTTTAAATGCTGTGGGGATAGGCTGAGAGGTTCATCAAAGTTGATGGTAATCTTACAGGGTTTGAGGAACAATATTGTAGTTTAGATTCTACCAAGGTGAAGGCTTTCATCTGTGAATCTGGAGAATTGTGCCCTAAGCATAAAAATGAACCAGATATATACTAGCATTCACAAATGCAAAATCCAGTATTGAATTAGCTTAATCCCTACTCAAATTAAAATGATCTGCTCCTAGCCTAAGGCACCTGCTATAACTGAAAACTAAATTCCCTCTGAAAGAAAATATCATCTACATTCTTAAATCATCTCCACATTCTTTATACAAAATATCCTGCACTTGATTTAAAAAGTAAATTTGCAAGAAATAAATGATTGACAACAAATAGAAAAAGTGATGAAAATAGACCTAAAATATATCTAGATGATGCAGTTGTAAAACATCACATAATATATGCAAAGAATAAATGATGAGATTGATAGTTTTGGCAGAGAATTGGAAATGATCAATAGAATAAAATGAAATTTAAAACTGAAAATATAATAAATGAAATTAAGACAGATTTCCAGCAGATTAAACATATATAGAAAAATGAAATGAAATTACTTCAGAATAAAATGTGCACACTGAAGCACAGAAAACACAGGAATGGGAAATACTGAAAAGACCATAGGATACAAGAAAAGGTCTGAGAGATATGGAATTGGAGTCCCAGAAAGAAACGTGAGGTAAAATGGGAAAAAGCTGTATTTAAAGCTAATGACAGAGAATTTTCCAAAGCTGCTTATATACATCAAGCCACAGATTTAAGAATCACTACAAACTCTGAGTCACATAAATTCAAAGACAATCATCCTTATTATATCACTACTAAACAGCTAAAATCTAAAGAGAAATAAAAATATCTTAGAAACCTCCAGAAAAATAAAAGTAATGTTAAAAGAGCAATAATATATTACCAGTTAATATTACTAAGTAAAATTAATTCTCATAAGAAACTTATGAAAAGATAGTACACATCTTTACTAACCATACCTTGAGGTTGATTCCAATTAATATTTTGCTTTAGTATATGGAATTTTTACTAAAACCTGCCAAATAGCTCAATGATAAAATTCAAATATCATTTTTATATCAACAGTTACTTGAAATCATGTGCTTGAAAAGTCCAACAAGATGTTTTCAAAGAAGATCTCTTTGTACTGTCACAGTTAATCCATTTCTATTTTATCTGAAATCACCTCTGCTTCTACCACTCTAGACCAAGACCAGAACTACCTCTTATCAACATGACGAGAGTCTCTTAAGAGGCCTCCTTGCTTCCATTCTTAACCTTCTACACTCAACTTCATACACAGCTAACAGAGTAATCATCGGAAAATGTTAATAGGACAATGTCACTTCTCTGCTCAAAACACCCTAACGGTTGAAATTAAAACTCTATAAAAGAACAAGATAAACAAATGAGAAACAAAAACTCGTAGACACAGACAATAGTTTAGTGGTTACCAGAAGGTAGGGGGTTGGGGGGTGGGAGATGAGGGTAAGGGGGATCAAATATATGGTGATGGAAGAACTGACTCTGGGTGGTGAACATACAATGGGATTTATAGATGATGTAATACAGAATTGTACACCTGAAATCTATGTAATTTTACTAACAATTGTCACCCCAGTAAATTTAAAAAAAAACAACAAAAAACTCTATCACTGTCTCCAAGGTTTATATATCTGAACACTGCCTGTGGTGTTGACTGGCTCTCCTCACACACTTCACTTCCTTGTTCTGATTCAGCCGCATTAGCTTTCTAGCTGTTACCATTGAGCCTTTGAACTGTTGGTTCCCTCTTCCAGGACTGCTCTTTACTCAAATGGGTCCCTTTCTTCATGATTCTGCTTCAGAGAGGTCTTCCTTGATCACTCATCTCAAAAGCGTAAGTCCTCTTGCTGACCTTGCATTCTCTATCTCTTTCCCCCACTTTATTTTTCTCTTAATGTATTTCAATTGATATACGATATACCTTTTAGTTATTTAATTATTAACTATTTTCTACCAACAAGAAATACCCATGAATTCAGAATTTCTTTTCTTTTTCACCAGTGTATCTCTGGTTCTTAAAATAGTAACTCATGAATATTTGTTGAATGAATTAATCAATCAATTTATCCAAAAATTATAATAAACAGTGCCATGCATTACTCTGCCTTTGTGCAAAGGATAAAAATATAAATAAGTGTCCTTATGAACAAATTCAGAGAGTAATGGAGAAAAACAAACAACTTAGTATTAATGTGATGACTGTAATAGATAATTTTCATATACAGTGATGTAAAGTCTTAGGCTTTTTTGTTTTTATTTAAATTTTTTTGGTAGAAAATAAATTGATAACTTATCATCTTCCATCCAGGTAGTTAATAATTACTATAGATACTTGTATTTAGACAAGCATTTTCTATTAAGTTTAATAAACATAGAATTAAAGGCTGTGGTTCTTTAAATATAAATTATGCCATGGTCATTAAAATATGTAGTTTTAAAAGTTTTCTATTAACATAGTTTTTCTAGTATATTCTCATTTTCATTATTATTGTGATTGAAGCTATCATGATCATATAAATCATTGTCATCAACAAAACCTAATCCTAACTTTAATCAACCCTTATTTCATTCAGATTTTACTCAAATGTCAACTTTCTAAGGCCTGCTCTGGCCATCTTATTTAAATTTCTTATGTGTTTTCTCTGCTTTAATTTTCTAGTTGTCATAGCAACATCAATATCATATATATATATACATTTATATATAGTTTATCTTATTATTTTGCCTATTTTCATCCCCACCCAACTACTAGAAGGTAAACACCATGGAGTGGACTTCTTTTCTGTTTCTTAACTGCTGTATCTCAGTACCTATTCTGATACTTGAAACATATATATATATGTGTGTATATATATATATATTATACATATAAATATATATTAGTTATATATATAAAATATATATGTATATATATTTATAAAATATATGTGTATTATGTGTATATATTATATATATACATATGTGTACATATAATATATATAAAGATATATATATGTGTGTATATATATATATATATGTATATATATACACACACATACATGGCACAGCTTGGCACAAAGAAGATGCTTCATTAAATATTGGTTGAATGAATGATCACACATTTCACTGTGTTTCCCCTCCAGGATGGAATATTAGTATTATATCCAGAACACTAGAAAATGCTGACATAGAAGAGGACATATTGTAATGGATAATCACATGGACGGCTGTTGACCAATGAATATATTTTTACATTAGTCCCAAAGTTAAAGTTTTGATGAGTGCATGTGTCCACGTCAGTTGTTAAAGATACAGTAGTTAATATATCTTTAGACTTACCATAACAAATAATAAAGTAGGAGGTTTGCATGTTACAAAGAATATTTCATTTGATAAGAGAATTCACTATGGCTCTAAATTTAAATGGTAAGTCCCTATAATGCATTTAAATTAAAATCTTATTAATTTTCATGTTTTATACACTACTTTCTAAAATGACACATGCCAAAACTATTTTCAGAATGGTTTTTGGTTGGATTTAAAAATCAATATCTCAATTTTATTTATTTTTAAGTACAAAAACTCTAAAATAAAAGTAAAGTGAATTTATTATTGATCTAGAATAGAAGAAGTAAGGGTGCTCCTATAATGTCCAAAGGGGATAGTATACAGAGGATGCCACAAAAATGTATACACATTTAAAAAAAGGAAAACACTATATTAAAATTGTAATATTCAATATATACCGCTAACAAAAGATAAATACAAGTCATGTGTATACATTTTTTTGTCACCCCCGGTATATATTAGGGGATATATAGGTGAGCAATCATAATTCTTCAATGTGTATACACTATGATATAGGAATGATCTTAAATCGTGTAACATTAACATGAAGCTCAATAAGTTTGATTAAATAAGTGGTTAAGCCCAGTTAAAGGACCATTGGAGATATTCCCTTGTGGAATTAACACTTCTAATATGACTATGCCTCCACTTCTGTTTCTGACATAAATTAATAAGATTCTATTTGGTTGGAAAAAAAAGATTCTCTCATTAGTGTCCCATCAAAAATAGCACCATTTGCCTCATTAAATTTAATGAGGTTGTTGTTGTTGTTGTTGTTTTTCCATTGGTAGGTGTGGGTGTGTGATATATGTGTCAATGTGTTAGACTTGTATCTTCAAAGAACATGCTTTACATAGGCTAGCTATTCTCTGAAGCTAAAGCTGCTTTACAGTAAGCTATTTCTAGAAGGCGGTGGCACTTTAATGGGTTTGGTAACCAGGTAATACATCTTTCACTTTTTTTCTGAAAAAAAATGAAAGGGTTAGAGATCAGTACCTTTTATATCAAACCGTCATAATGAAACTGTCATTATCAGAATATTTTATATTTTATGTAATACGTTTAAGATGCATACTTCAAACCAAGATTTAAAAGAATAGAACATATCTTCCTCTTTTATCCATAGTTCCAAATAAACAAAAATCTCCAAATAATGAAGGTAATTGATTCAAGCCACCAGTGTTTCTCCCCAAATAACATGACTTTTTTTCTTTAGGACTGAAATATTGTTTCATTATTATATTAATCAAGTTTCTTATTTGAAACTCATAAAATGATCATATGATTGTATTATACTCACATATAAATTCTAATCAGATGACAAATACTATCAGTACTTAAAAAGGCCATTTTTTCTTTTTAGCAATCTACATAATAGAGACACTTATACACATACATAACATGATGTATTTAGAAAGCACATGTAATGTCTTTGGAGTTTTTAATCTACTTGAAATTATACTTGGCAAAAATGACTATAGAAATCTCAGGTTTTAGGTAGGATTAAAGAATTCTTAAGAGATAATAGAAAACACCTGCAGGCAGACTTAGATATTTGTAGGCTAAAGCTGGAAGAGACTTTAACAGTCTTTGTAGAGTTCTCAATAAGGAAGGAATGGAAGCAAAAGTCCAGAAATAGGAAAATGCACAAATTCAGTATGTGGATTGAAAATGAGGAGAGAGAGAGAGAGAGAGAGAGAGAGAGAGAGAGAGAGAGAGATCACTAGAGAAGAAATTTGCAGCTTTTTTCAGATTACATACTTTGAGTTTGCATGCAGCCATTTCTACACTAGACTAATAAGCAGAGAGCAAGCCATATGGGACTAGTGCACAGGCACTGTAACTCTTGTTCTCACTGCCTCAGAAAAGAGTGGGGGCAAAAAAGATAAAAAAATAAACATAAGTCATAAAAAACCCACATTAGGAAAAAAGAATTATTCTACAACACAGGAGAAAATGTCACACATAATATTCTACATCCTTCGGTGAAATAGGGAACTTGTACCTATTGAAACAAGGACACAAGAATAAGCATAGGTGGTCAAAGAGAAGATAATTTAACAAAAATGTAAAGTGAGACTTCTCAGAGTTTAAAAGAAGAACTGATTGTTATAACAAAAGTTGTTGCAAAAATCAAACCATGCTAAAGTAATAATTAATTACAGGTATAATGATATGCTGAAGAAAAACACAAACTGAAAAAGAATGAGATCAAGTTACTGAGAATATTGGAGATATTTAATAAAGATGGTAGACTGATTATTAATTAATTCTATTCTCTTGCCATAATCCCATCAAAGCAACAAAAGAACAGTGGCTACAGGAAGGATATCCCAGGTTTTTTGTTTGTTTTGTTTGTTTTCCAGTAGGGGGAGGAAATCATGGTAATTGTGTTGACTCATTCAATGGAGGATATAAATGTTGAATACGTAAGTGAATACATTATTTAAATAGCAGTGTTAAAGTGTATAGTTAATGATAAGTATAAATAGAACTTTTAATTTCCAAACCATTAAATGGATAAAAATAGACCAAAAAGAGTAATTTAACTTCCTAAAAATAAAAGGAAGTAAAGAAAATGATATAACAACCTATAGGTTAAAACAAAAAAAAAGCATAACAACATCACAGAAATATTAAATATTATTAATCTTAAAAATATGAATGGGTTTAAGATTTACTCTCAGCAACTTTCAAGTATGCAATACAATATTGTTACATATATTCACCATGCTGTACATTAGGTACTCAAAACTTTTTCATCTTATAACTGAAAGTTTGCACCCTTTGATCAACATCTCCCTATTTCCCACATCCCTGAGCCCCTGACCTCTATTCCACTCTCTGTGTCTATGAGTTTGACTTTTTAAAATCCACATATAAATAAGACCATGTAGTATTTGTCATTCACTGTCTTAAATTATTTCCCTTAGCTTAATACCCTCAAGCTTCATACATATTGTCAAAATGGCAGGATTTCCTAAATGATAATAATATACATGTACATATATCATATTTTCTTCCTTAAAATTTTCTGGACACTTAGTTTGTTTCCATGTCTTGCCTGTTGTGAATAATGCTACAATAAACATGGAAGCACAGCTATCTCTTCAAGACAGTAATTTCATTTTCTTCACAAATATACCCAGAAGTGGGATTACAGGACCATATGGTAGTTCTATTTTTAAAATTTAAAAACCATACTCCATATCAAAATTTCCAATAATTAGAAATTAAAAGTGAACAGAATAGCTGAACAGAATCTATGCCCTTGAAAGTAATAATGTATAAACATTCAGAAAACACTTTTCTGAAAATTTTTGGGTTAAAAAGGACATTGAAACTATAATTATAAACTTTAAAAATAAACACTAGATTACAAAATTTGTAAAGTAATCAAAATACTAAGTAATAAGAAAATTTATTACATAAGGCTCATTCATTTGTAGAAGACAATAGATGTAGAAAACAACATAGGAGATGTAATATACTCATCATTGGTGCACCTGAAAAAGGAATATTTAAATAAAATAGAACAGAAATATCCAAATATGTGACAGATGAAAATTTCACAGAAATAGAGAGAAATTTGAATTGACAAGTAGATAAAATGCAAGTGTTCTAGGATATTTCGCTATAGCATTTAAACACTAAGAGATGTCTTTGCCGAATTACCAGAATTTATAGATAAAGTCTGATGGACTTTCAGAAACATAAAGGCACTTATTAGAGAGAAAACACATTGCAGATTTCTCCATATCAACATTCATATTCAGAAAATAGTGGAAAAAGCCTAAGGGTCTTGGTAAAAACAAAAGCATTATGCAAGTAGTTTGTAGCCAGTCAAGTTTATGTTCACCTACAAAGGCACCAAAATACTTCCTTAGATAACAAGAGTTACACATTTAGTTCCAAACAACCAATCAAAATAGTTCAAAGAAAACACTTATTTTCAAGTGAGAAAGTTGTATAAAATAACGGGCTATCTTTAATTAAGCTAAAACCCTGAAAATTAAAATGCCAGAACAAAACATAAATATTGTATACCTGACAATATAAAAATGTAACTACGTAACAATTCTATAGGTAGCTTATGACAAAGAGAGAGGAAGTATAAGTGCACACATTTCTCATTTTTCACAAAAGAAGTCAATTCTGCTTAAATTAATGGAGCAAGTATTAAATTTATAAGGATAATTGCAAGAATACCTAAAACCAATAGGGCTAAAATTAAAAAACACAAAATAGTAAACAAAATTTGATGAAGACCACAATGCAAAACAAACAAACGGGAAAAAAAGGAAAACTTTCTCATAGGCACTTTGTCGGGCGCGGAGCCCTTCTCGCTGCGCCATCTTTCAGGCAGGGCGGCCTGCGGGTTCCCTGCTCCCGCTCCCCACACAAGAACGCAGGATATGGTGAGGCCGAAAAGGAACACCCACGGAGCCATAGGTAGGGGAGTCATACCACTATGGTCTCACTGGAGACTGGGCCCACCGGACGCGTGACCTGCCGTCCGCCTTTCCGCCAACCGACCGACGACTCTCCTCCACTCTCTCAACTCTGTTCCTCTCTCTCGGCTCTCCTCTTCCGCTCTCCTCGGCTCTGCTTGGCTCTGCTTGGCTCCTCGGCAATCCTTCGTAGCCGCAGCAGTTATACCAGCGACCAATCGGCTAACCGGCCACAGCAGACGGCCAATCAACCACAGCCGACGGCCATCCACCACCCGAGCCAGCACCCTTCCACGTGAGGCCGAGAGCCTGTAAACTACTCTCTGGGGCTCTGTCCCCACACACTTGCATATTTGTTTTGCTATAGGGATGTCTACCATCTATGATCAAAATTACTAAATGCACCTCCTAAAATGCATTCTACCATCACACATTAAATTGGTTTAAAATTCATTAAAATAATTTGTATTACAAGTCATTTGACTAGAGATATTTCTATTTTTCTAAAATTTACCTTGAGTTCCCCCAAATTATCTTCATACTTTGAAGTCATTGCAAAGAGAGAAAAATTTAATCTACAAATTGTTTTTAAGTAGAAGTTATACATTATGATAATGTGTGTTCCATCTCGGGTAACCTTTGAGAGACTTCATACTATGTATCCCAACAGAACCTGTCCCTAAGAACTTATGAACTACAAATTTTAAGATGTAAGAACATAAGGCATAAGGTCTTACCATTATTTAAGTAATAATAATTTTTATTTAAGAGTATAACCAGGAGTCCTCTTATTTACTTTTTCTTATTTTATAAGCTCTGTTCAGTTCACCAGCTTTTATTAACACCATTGTCCAATGAGGCACTCATCTTATTTTGGTTGCTTTGTGTCTGAACCTCTCTAAAAACTGTACCAAACTTGTACCCAGATGGTAGGAACTCATACTCGTACGTGTTTGCAGACTACTGAAGAGATCAATCATGACTTCATGGTTTATATCCTATTTAAGTTGAGCAAAGACAGCTTAAATGGAATATTAATAAACTAATACAAATCTAATGAAAGCCACATATGCAGTATCAGATATTTATTTAAAAATTATAAGTATACCATGCTGTGGACTAAAACACGTTCTGGAAAATAATGTACATTTTTCTATTAGATTAATTTGTTACACCCATCAAAATGTTTAGTCTATAATGGATTTCCATATGTTTCTGTCAACAGATTTATTCATATTCTACACATAACTTTGGGTTTCTATCAAATTTTACTTCATCAATAAAAATTTCTTCCTTAAAATATTTTATCTTCTAGACTTTCATAATGATTTTCATACTAATTCCAGCATCATTCTTTAAATTCTTATTCTACAACTCTATCATTTTTATTTTCTCTTTCTCCTTTTTCGCCAATATATGATCATTTATAATGTTTCCTTTCGCCATGATTTTTCAGAATCGTCATTATATTCCACACACTGTTTACTCAAGCCAAGGTTTGCCACCATGTAGCCTCTGGACCCCCTGCATCCCCCTTCCTTTAATAACTCTTTAATAGGGCTGCATCATGTTTCTTACCAATTCCAAACCCTTGAAATAAATAATATCACAAGGATTCTCTACTTAAATTGGGGAAAAAAATGAATATATTCTTACCTGAATAAGCTTTGAGTAATAAGGCTTTTTTTTTTATTTTTTAAACCTTCATATCCTAGTATCACTCTCATGAGCCTGTGCTGCTCCCAAGTGAGATCTTGTATGGGGTAATTGTTTTATGTCTGTGATGAAAACTTTAAGTCTCATTCATATCGGCTTTATATACTCAGTAGAAATGGAATAATAAAAGGGAATGAATGATTTTATAGAACAATTTGTTTTATAAAACATGATAAAAATTGTATTTGAAGTCTCTCTTTCCCTCTCTCTTGCTCTTTCTCGCTCTCTCTTTCTTTTTCTTCCCCTCAAGTTTTCTTTCTCTGATCTGTTTCTTCCATTTCTGAGCATAACTTCACAATTATTATGTATGACCAATTTTTAAAAAACAATTCCAGCAATTCTTTTTTTACTTTGTATTGTGTGGTTTTCTTCTTGTTTCATGTTTGCTTGCTAGCAACAACATATTTTTCTCTTCAAAACAGTTAACTATTATGTGCTTTGTAACTCTCACAATAGTTAGTCTCTATGGTAATGATTAATAAGTTAAAACTGAGTTGACAGAGTTTGAAAATTAGAAGATATATATTAAGTCTCATGAAAGTGAGACATGTGAACTAGAAGTGGTCAACAGTAAATAATCCTCAGAGCTTTAAGAAAGACTGACATTGGCAAGTGGAATGTTGAGAAAAAATAGTGTGCCTAGGTCTCCAAATTGATACAAGACTAGATGTCAAACAGGCTAAGGAATAAAAAACCTTTATCATAATTTTGGTGAAAAAAATGTGGTTTAAAAAGGAGAGAAAACTATTTATTTATTTTACTATATATATTCTACATATATATATATATATATATATCATATATATATCACATATTATATATATATATATATATATATATATATATATATATATCATATTTACTTTGGTTGTGAAAATGTCTTCATTTCAGCCAACTACATTTCAAATCAATTTATGGATTGACATTCTTTTGTCTCCACATAGCCTGTACTTGAATAGCTTCACATCTTGCTAATTAATTGCTTTAGGTTATTTTCTTAAGACTCCTTTTATATCTTTGAGAAACCAATTTTAATATTTTTAATTGTTAACAAAACTGGATGACTTTAGGATACATTCTTTTATAAGAAAACAACATCCACTGAGGCTGCTCTCCAGAAACGTCTCCTAGTCAGGTAGAAAGATGAAAGATAGGTGGGAACATTCTTTTCAATGAGGTCCCAAAGTGGCCTTCAATGAAGAAAAAAATCTAATGATAATTCTTTATTTGATGCCAGCAAGCTCTGTGCAGTGTTTCTAGAGTTTTCTCGAATCAGCCCAACATGAGGTTGTGCCACAAGCTGTGATTTTGTAAATCTTTTTTTAGTACCTATTGGGGCATCCTGTGAATTGTGGTCTCTTCACATGTGCATCATGGGGAAATGCACACAGATCAGAAAGGATGGGACAATTTTACATCTCAAAATAGCCCCACCCACCCCATTTCAATTCGGAAAATAAAATTAGCTCTCAGTTTTTAGCCTGGGAAACCACATATTTTGGAAACATCAGAGTTTTCAAGTTCTTAGGAGGGGTAATTCTTTTGTTTTCCCTGTCATTAATAAGCCATTTCTTTCTGTAAACTCAAAGAAGCTAAAATCCTCATGAGCACCTTAACTGTTTCCTATTTTTCCAACTTTAGTTTGATCTGTAATGAAACAACAGTCTCTCTCTCTCTCTCTCTCTCTCTCTCTCTCTCTCTCTCTCTCTCCCTCCCCCACCCCTGCCCCAATCCTACATAGCCTGGATAATAAATCAGTCCTTTTGTTGGGGACTATTAAACTTGCTGGATTTTTTTTTTATCATTGTAATAATATTATATGGCAGGCAAAAATATAATGATAAATGATAATTTGCCAAAAAGATTAAAAAAACACTGAGGTGTTACCTATCAAAAGTTCCCCTTCTGTCTGTGATGCAGCACAGATTGTGATCGTGACAGTAAATCTGGTGCTATTGTTAATGCCATGGCACTTGGGTTTTTGGCTTGCTTTAGTCCAATCTGTGACATGCTTGTGAATATCTTTCTTCTGTTCTGTCTGTATGGCATATGGATTTCTGGGATACAACGTCAGACCTATCCACATAACAAGTGTTCAGAGCACCTTATCATTTTAAAAAGCCAATTACTCAAAAAGACAAATGTGAAATGTTTCACATTTAATGATGAGCAAATCTGCAAAACAAATGCAATTTTGCTCCTTCTAAAAAGTTTAGTTTAACTGTAAATATTTCAATGGAGTCTTGCATGACACACACCACTGATAGAGAAAAGCTAATTTCATACATATTGTATATCATCACTGTCAATTACATCTGCCCAGTCTTTAAAACGAGGGTGGTATAAGTAATTAGAAATAAAGCAAATAGAATATTCTAAACTACGAGGCTCTGAAATCACTGTAAAAATGTCACTGCTAACATTGAACACTCTAAAAAAATATTTTGAAAATCTCACCCAAAAAACTGAAAACTGCATATGTCTACAGAGGTAAAGGTCATTCATGAAACACTCAACAACAAAAAATACCAATTCATTTTTTAGAAATATTTGTCAATATGTAAAGAATGTTTTGTACATAAGTTCTCAGTTACTGTTGAATCAGTGGCTGTATGTAATATTCCCACATGGAATGATGTCCTTTCGAATACTTTAAAACAAAGGTTTAGTGAAGGATTTTATGGGGACATCTTGAGTGCTGAGATTTTATGCATGGGAAGTGCAATTAACAAAATACAAATAACATTGGTTTTGCAACTGATTTGTATTTAAATTTTTGTACCTATTTATGATTGAGACAATAGGTGATTCAGAACTATATAGCCCTACTCCCAACCACCAGACCCCACTTAAGCAAAACAAAGATAAGACTTAAAAAAAAAAAAATAATACTCCTATCCTGCAACATCTCCCATGTAGGTTGTGTAAATACAGTTGTCACATTTACATGTCTTTACTCTCTCTCTCTCTCTCTTTTTTTGTCTACATATTCTTTAAACCTTATTTTACACTGTGAACACTGGTAACAGAATATTATATGACATGAGAAATGGAATGCACCTGGCACTGGTAATTTTAGAAGAAACTAATCTCGATATTTATAACATCATTTAGCAAGCGGAACGGTTTTACCAGGCTTGGAATGTTGAGATATGAAAAAGTTCACTCAGTTCTTGGACTTTCATTATACATTGGAACTGAAATTTAGTAAAACATCTGAAAGTCTCCCTCCAATCAACTGTTGCAGAGCACACAGAAAAGTCTACTAGACTCCTCTACTAGTAAGGAAGACGAGAAAATACCCTGTAATTCTATTGTATTTCATCTTAACTACTTGTTAACCAGAATAGAACCTAAGTTAGAAGAGCTGAACAATCATTCCAACCTTCAAAAATAGAGAGAAAAAAGTATAGTTAATGATAATATTTTAAAGGTATTTACTGAAAATAAGAACTTCACTCAGAATGCTATTATTCTGGTATCTTTTGTAGGTTCATTTCAACTGCATAAATGTATATCTTAGTTTGAACTGAATTGACATATTTATGTGCACAACACTTGAATATTTTTATGTGATAGGTAATATTCACCAGGTGGTCTCAGGGCATTTAACTAAAAATTTAAAAGTAATGTTATAGGGTGTCTCAAAACTTTGATGGAAAGATACAGGGCCTAGACAAACAAATAAGTAAATAACTAATTATTCCTTCTTGCCTTTGTAAGAAGGTAAATAGAGGTGCAAACTCCTCCTGGAACTCCACCACCTTAATTTCCCATCCTTCCCTTTCAACCAATTAACTATTGTCTTTCCTTCTGCTGTGTCTTAAATTCCTTGCAATGTGATGAAACATGTAACCTATCCAAATTTCCATACTAGTGTTTAATTTCTAAGAGTTGGGACTATAAACATGTACCACTGAAATATTTGCACTCATCTCAACATTTATGCAAATGGCTTATCCAGTAATACTTAGAGAGAAAAATGGTGATACTAATGGAGATTTGTCAAGAAGAAACCAGCTAACAGAACCTCTTAGTGGTATGAGCTAGACCACAGGTGACCTTTAGGGTCTGAACTGGTTACACTTGCCTAGAGTCAAGATGTAACAGACTAACAGATTGAGTAATCTGTTGCTAATTTCTATCACTCTAGGAGTTTATAATCACATCTCAAAATCACATTTTGAAACTCAAAAGAGACTCTGATCATCTTTACACGAAGCTCCTTATTTGACAGAGGAAAAGATTTAGACCCAGAAGGATCAGAGGTTTTCCAGAGGGCACATTCCTAGAAAAATACCAGACAGGCACACAGACCTGAAATCAAAGGGTCTGGGTTGGAGTCCTGGTTGCCCACCATACTTTGCAAGTTACTTTAGGAAGTCTTAACTTTTTTAAGAGGCAATTTTCTGAGCTGTAAAAATCTGGTGACACTGATTTCACAGATACTATGAATTAGATAATACATGGGAAAGCCCTCTAAACCATAATATATTCCACACATACATTACAAGGCCTTTAACTTACCAGCAACTTATCTCCTAGTCTTTCCTTCCTTCCTTCCTTCCTTCCTTCCTTCCTTCCTTCCTTCCTTCCTTCCTTCCTTCCTTCCTTCCTTCTTTCCCTC
This sequence comes from Rhinolophus sinicus, assembly GCF_036562045.2. Classification (NCBI taxonomy): domain Eukaryota; kingdom Metazoa; phylum Chordata; class Mammalia; order Chiroptera; family Rhinolophidae; genus Rhinolophus; species Rhinolophus sinicus. The sequence continues at coordinate 134,049,134 of NC_133751.1, read as the reverse complement.
CTTTGTCTTTTTTGCCTTGATTATCTTGTAGGATATAAACCATTAAACAGCAAAGGAAACACCAGGGGATGAAACTCCAGCTCTTATAGATAGAAGCAAAAGCTGCCAAGAGGGCATTTTCTTTCATCTCAATGTTCTTTCAGACTATCTAAAATGGTTTCCTCATAGCTTGTACCTAAGTTCTTCCCAAAAATTTTTGTAAAAGGAATAATGGTATTAGGGATAATTTCAACAGCTGCAAGCCTCCATAGTCAGTCTCCACATAATATTATTATGTGAAATGCTATCCGGGCAGTACCTGAGTCCATAAAGTGTCAGGTGGCCATTTGGCATGAGAAAAAGAAAGAAATCGGATCAACATTTTTATAAGTGGTTTGAATTTTTTTTTTTTGCACCTGTTATTCTACAATTTCTTTCAGTTATATTTCAAAACACTACAGTTGGGATCTCCTTGCCAACCTGAGATGGCATAAGCCTGGATAACAGAACAAAATGTGAGAAGGTCCTTCTGTCTTTAACGCCTGTTCACCAGTGAATCAGCCTCCAATTAATCTGTTTCTTCAGTAGGAGTTTAATAAAAGTCAAGCACACACATGTTCAGACTTGTTTAGTATTGAAGCTGCATTAACATTATCTGTCTAGCCAGGTCAAAAATCCTATGTGATTAGACACCAGAAACCATTTCAAAAAATTTACGGATTTTTCCATTTATTATCAGCAATTGATTATCTGAGATAGGGAAATTTACACCTACAATGATAGTGTAATGAGAGAGATGTTTCTCATTAAGCATTGCAAGGGGAAAAAAGTTTGTCTCGTGGCCAAACTGCACATAAAACTCAATATATTAGATTTGTTATTTTCTATTTGTTTATGAACCAGAAAATTCAGGATCATTGGGCAACTTATTTCCATTCCACTGTGATGATCAGAGTTGGTCGTTTACATTCAATCGCATACAGCATTATGCTTGGAGGAAGCTCTTAACCCAGTCATCTGTGCCTATGAACTGAGTGTGCCTCAGTGTTTTCTGGAGGAAATCAACAACGCTGCAGATGGAAATACAGGTTGGATGCAATTACGACAAGCCGAGTTAGCAACTACAAAAGCTCAGCACTGAAAGCTTCCCAAACCTCAGCTAGGGTGATTAGTTTCAGCAATGGTAGACAATAAAATCCCAGGAAAGTCTAATTCTCTTAGAGTTTTTTGGTGAATGACATTTAACCCATAACTGTGGGGTACATTAACTTTGCATAAATCACAAAACAGTATCATCCTAACCAGCATCTCTGGAGTCCAGAGTGGAATCTAACTGCTTATGCTAAAGAATATGAAATCTGATTTTTGCTCTTATGTCTGCAAGGTGGAAGGATAAAACAAAGATGACTATATATGGGACTTCCCATATAATTTGAAAGTTTTTAAAGGCAGATAATTTAAGACATCATCATTCAAGGCAGAAAGCACACATTTCAAGTCATAAATGAGTTAATGATGATCGTCTACATTCAGTTTTCACCTTTTATGTAACTACTCAGAAAAATATTTATGTTCTTTTTTTTAAAGAATTTTTATAGTCAATTCATTAAAAGTATGAATCTATGTACGCTTTCCAAATAATTTCAGAGAAATACTCTAAATATTACAAATGAAGACAAGCATTGTGAGATAGAACTACATGTTAGGTAAATTTCAAATTCATGGAAATTTATGACCATAGTGAGATCCTATACCATACCAGGTATAAATGCATTGCAGAGACCAGTTTTGAATAAACTGTTAGAATTTGTAGCATTCTTAGGTTTGTCACAACTTACTATGCATGAAAAAAAATTAAACAAAAATGGAAAGGATGCAAGTAACAAGCTCTAGGGTTATATTGTATTTTTTCTTTATTTTTAGCCAATAATCAATAGAGTTATAAGGAAGGTCTCTGTATCTTTAAGATAGCTCATTTTATAGAAGTATCTCTAATATATCAACATTATCTTCCATTAAGAATGTATAAAGTTTAGCAATTTTTAATAAATAATGAAAAAATTGTATTAAAAATATTCCACCCAGAAAAAATGTATTGTTCACACATTCCTCTATGTATTGTTCACACCTATGTATTGTGCACACATTCATCATATGAAGCTAAAGTTGAAAACACACATTTATCATCCTTATTTATCATCACTGTCCACATAAATCAGTAATGCTCACATCTACTTCATTCACTGATAGAAAATAACTGTTCATATTATGGTTAGGGTTTTATGTCATATGACCCATAGCCATATTCTCTTGCCAAGTGTCTGTATCTACCTTCTTCCATCTACCGGTTGTACCTGAGCTACAAAAAGGGACTCTATAAGCCTTTTACTCTCTGAAGCTCTGGTTAGAAAATAACATGGAGGACAAGAAGTCTGTCTTCAAGGAAATGTGGAAACATTTCAGTTATTGTCCCATCTTCTCCCTCTCTAACTCTGTGAGTGTCATGTAGTCTTACCATGACTCATTGTCTCTATTGTTAAATGTGAGGAATTGTGAGATAGATAATTCACACAAACGTTATTTTCAGACTTTATATATAAGAGTTATATATTCATGAGAGAAATTACACTAATCACAATTGTTAAGGCAGTTCAGGTTGCTCCTGGGATATCAGACATTGGGGTGCTTCATGTTCTTGACTGAATATGCCATAACCATTTGGGCTTTGATGCACATCTAGCAGAGTAACAAATATTCCATTAGAAGGATGTGCTCTTTTTATTTCCTTATCAAAAAGCTCATGAAATCATTCAGGAAGCTGGAGATGCCAGCTTTGATTAAAAAGAAAATGACTTAAAGTCACTTTTTCTTTAGAATCTACATGGGACTTACTCTAAAACAATAGGCTCCTTTCCATTGGATCAAACCTTTTACATGGTCTGTCATAGCATCACTAAATTACATATAAGTCTAGTTACTAGGGGCCACTTGAGTGGGGGACTCACTGCTTATGTAAACCCTTAATAGGTGATACTGTGTCCCTGACTCAAGCTGGCCATCGGTTAACATTCCTTGGTGTGTTACTGAAAAATGCAATCATGGTCCAGAGAGGCTCCTATGATTTGGTTCATAAACTATTGGTGATCTTTCTGATAATGATTTTAATCTATTAAAATGAAAGAATTTTATGGAAGCACATCAGCAATGATAATATAAATGTTTGGGTTCTTTCTGTTGCCCTCAAAATAGCTGAGTAAAATAGACTCAACAAATCCAAACATAAATATGTAGCACAATTTCACCTCTTATTTGGTGAGACATTTTAGTGAAGCATCTTTGATTTATGATGGAATTTTAGGAGAGTAAGATTTACTCAGAAGCTGACAGTGTCCATGGTGAAGTGATAAAGTCCAACAGCATTGCAGTATCAACTAATATAATATGAACAAAGTGCCCACATTCCCTGGAATTTTTGTGTTTTGATTCAGATTTTGATTAGCACTCATCCTCATCCCCATCCCACTCTGTGCCTTGCAATCCAGGACGAATTCACCCTGTATCTGCTTGCTAAAATCATCAATGGCATCTCAGTGCTCTTAGATAAAACAGAAACATGTTTAGAATAGCTGACAGGTACCTGCATTATCTGATTTCTGTCTATGTCATGGCCTTGTGCCTTAGAATGCTCTGTCATGCTCATTCCATTCTTCCCAGAGCTTTTTGGTTCCTCAAAGATGTCATGCTCTGCCCTGCTAGACGGTCTTTGAACAAGACACTCTTTATGTGTATAGCTCTCTTAGCCTCTCTCTTCACTTGTGTATACCCACTTATTATCTTGTTCCTAATTTAAAGATCTCTTCCCTAGGAGAGCCATCCTTGACCCTCCAGAGTAGAGGTTGCTAAAGACAGTCTTTAACACTAAGTACATTCTTTGCTTTTTATGTAGGAAGGAGATCTTTTGGAGATAACTACAGATGTGTTCCCATTGTACTTTATACTGTTCCTGAACAGCACTCTGCAAATGTGTGAATATTTCTTTATTTGTTTAATATCTGTTTTTCAATTTAGACTATAAACATCATGAGGGCAGGGACTATGTTTTGCTCACTAATGAACTCTTAGTTCTAGGTCAGTTTTGGAACATAATTGGGACTCAAAAATTATTGATGGAGTGATCCCCAATTCTCACTTGAAATCTCTTGCACCTCCTTGCCTGTTGAGTACGTACTCAACTCTACATGGTCAAGCTGAAATGCCATCTCCTTATTGGATACCAAGCAGTACGATTTAATCCCTCTTTGCTATTCTTGTATAGTAACAACTTTTGCTCAGTAAATTTTAAACTCTTCCAATGTCAATAATTATATATTTTAAAAATCACTGTATTCTTCACATTATATACTCTAGGTGCTTTGAGTTTATATTATTCCTTTTTGTCTTTGCTGCTAAATTATGATGCTAGGTGATCCAGATATACAGTATGTTTCAAGCAAAGCATAGCGACCTTTCTCTCTTGTTCTTAATCCCTTTCTGCCTTCTTCCCTCTATCCTCCCTACATGGCAATTTTTGATAACTTTCACACCTTATTTTTTCTTGAAGATATGATATGGGATGGAATCTTGGGATCTTTCATCTTCTCCTTGTCACAATGTGTAGCAAGGAAGAACTGCTGGTCAATAAGTTGCCTCATTTCTCTCTGAAAATACATTTTACCACATGATCTGAGGTTTTACCAGTCTCCTTAGCTCTAAGTATAATAACCGTTTCAAAATGTAAAACAAAAACCATATTGAAGTGTATTGGGTGATTCTTTATACTTCATAAGCCCTTAAGTAGGATTTAAAAAAAAAAAGATGTCTACACTCAAAATATGGCTGTCATTATCTGGACATCTTTTATATTTTCATTTCTACTATTTTCAGAAGGTAGAAGAAAGCACTTGTCATTGAGGATTACCATTGGGAATATGGGAGATTGAAAGGCTTTATCATTATTACTACTGAAAGTTCATCTGAAGTTGGTGACTCACAGTGCATAAGGTGATTATAATACTTAGTTGGGGTTCCCTTGAGAACCACACTTGCACCGTGAGCACACATTCTGGCCATTGTCTTCATGACTCTTCCATGTGCCCACAATTGTAGTATAGAATTTGTATTTTACAGTTTTAATTTTTTTCCAACTTCGCAACATGGAAGAGAGTCTTGGTTGTCACCAGCTATTGAGTCACCTTGGACATTTCCCCATGCTTCATAAACTAGGATATATATGGCTACTTTCATCTCTAAGAGTCTATTAGTAGCTTAAAGTGGGAGGGAAGTTGTTAAGTGTCACACTGGATGAGCAAAGAAGTCCATTTGTAAAGCTCTAAGTTGTTATAGTATGTACTGTGCTCTTATTTCATGATCATTGTGCATATGTACCGACAATTAATAGCTTTGCTTTTGAAAAGGGTGGAATTTTTCAAAAAACACTTGTTAATTTTTGCTGTGTCCTAAACCATAGAAGCAGGTTGGACATGATCTTGGTGGGCCTCACCCTCTGGCACATAAGACTGCCCATGCCGACAAAGGTTACTTCAAAGTAAATTGCTCCATGGGCGTATTTGGTGGATTACTCTTCCTGGCTTTACAGTAATAGCAATCTGTAGTTTTTCTTTCTATTTCAATTACATTCCAACTGGGAACACAATTCTGTGCAAGATAGCTCTCTTAATGGCTTTCACCAAAATTTCACATGGTATTTCATAAGTACTAATTACGTAATAAGATTTCTTATAAATTATCTGGAGAATTTTCTCAAAAGATAAATTATGGATAGGTTGCATTCTTCTTAGTAATGTTAATAATGATGGCTGCCTAGTGGATAAATCACTATTGGTGATGTAAATCTTAACTCTTAATGTATATGACGCAATGTTGAAAATGTCAGTTCCTGGATTGTAATATCTAAATCCTTTAATCTAGGTAAAACAGAAAGGAGGCTACCTTTGGCTGTCTAGATCTTTTGGGCTGTCTAGGTCCAACTTTTTTTCTGTTAATTTCATGAGCCAAAACTGAAAACAGGAACAGAGACCTTTAGAATGAAACATATATTAAATCATCTCTTTAGAGGTAATCTTTAGAAGTAAATATATAAATGTTGTAATTCATTTTGTAAAAGAGAGAGAAAAAAATCTGTGTCTGGAAAAAAAATCCATTTTTTTCTTATTCATCTTCAATATACATATATATTTAACACATTCCTGATATTTTTAAGCTTGACTATGAGCTTTTAAGAACATTTATCTGTCAAGATTTCTATCTTAGGATATGCATCTACAATGAGTTAGCTTAAGAATATGATATTTTTTCACTGATTACTGAACAAATTCTCAAAAGATAGTGACTTTTATTGAAAACTAGGGGGGTGGGGGGTGGGAGATGAGGGTAAGGGAGATCGAATATATGGTGATGATGGAAGGAGAACTGACTCTGGGTGATGAACACACAATGGGATTTATAGATGATGTAATACAGAATTGTACACCTGAAATCTATGTAATTTTACTAACAATTGTCACCCCAATAAATTTAATAAAAAAAAAAGAAAACTAGACCAGTCACCCAAAGGTCAAAAATCATATCAAGAACCCATGTATGCTATACGGACTTGTTTCTATAACCCCCAAAAGCCAAAACAACAAAAAACTCTCAGCATGCTCACTAATTTTCTATTTTTGTTTCTTTAAAAATCTCATCCATCTCTACTTCCTTTGATGATTTCATAGAATTACCTCAAGCTGCTGAAACAACCACCCTCATCTAAGACTATCCAAAATAAATCTAATTTGTCTTCTGTAAGTAGAGTGTATGTGTAAGTGTTACTGTGAACTAAAGGGTGAGAATGTACTCATTACTTAAACTTGCATTTCTATATGAATGTTCACATAATACAGGCTGGATGTAACACTCAATACAATGTATAATAGTTTAAACCTATCAATAACACATTGACAAAATATGTAATATATAATAATTCTCCCAGAAATTACCATTTCAGTATATGTAATTTTAAATAATAATAATAATAAAACGTTGAAGATGTGGACCTACGGATAAAAGACCTGGCAGGAGAATATCTCTATTTAAAATTTTTATATTTAGATTATTTATTTATTTATTTAAATTTTCTTTGGAATTATTAGAGAATGGCAGCTTCCTAAAAATCCATACCATCTCAGAAAATAAAAGTAGCAAGTATTTGGAAAAAATATATAATAGTGACAAATGGCACTTTCCCTGCAAGTTTTCACAAGAGCTACATAATGTAATGGATAGGAGTTACTTTGGAAATTAACCTCTCAAAGCCTGATAAGTTTCTGTGGGCCCCTGTTACCTAATTCATTCCTGTCACCTTTTTCTTTTTCCTTTTTTTTTTTTTTTTTTGAAGCCAACGGACCTCTATTTTTCCCCCAGGAATCTCTTGGATAGCCTGTGTGTTAGTTTCTAATAACATGTTCTTGTTTGTGACCTGAAGTACCACAAGAATAACCTTTCCCAGGTTCCAATGACAACATGATAAATGTCTTGAATCTTTAGTAATTATTTCTGAAATGTGAATTAAGGCACTGTTTGCTCATGATTTCCCTTAGAAAAGAAAAAGAAAATATACAATTTCAGTTTACTGTTGTGCTGGAAAAACCCTTGGGTCTTCTTTGACTGTTCCAAATCTTCCTTCTCAGGGAAACTGAAAGTGGTGGTGGAAAACAAATTCTGTAACCTCTGACAGCCATGTGGTCAACAGTGGCTCAGGACCCTGCCATTGAGCTCACAGGGTGGCAGAAAAGGGGACTAGCTAGCTGTAGTGTATCATTTTCTTTTGTAACTTTGTAATTAGGAATCAATTGAGTTAAGTGCTGGCTTAATAATTGGCCTACAGACTGAAGGAGCAGGTTCCCCAAAACCAAGGAAATAAAACCTTGTATTGTGCAGCATAGCATGTTTTAGAACAGAGTAGAAATCAGATCTTGCCTCACATAATGGCATAAATGTTTCTCTGTGGTGGCATCTAACAAAGGTATCACATGGGCATGAATCAACAAGGATAACATATTTCACTACAGTTAATTATCCTGATTTATCCCAAGAAACTAGGTTTTATTCTGTAATCTGTGAGGAAATCTGCTGTTCTAGCCCTATATCCTTTCCTCAGCCAGGTGATTATCAAACCACAGTTTTGTACAGAAGGGAATTAATGCCACATACTGCCTAAGCAGCTTGGAAGGCAAAAAGGCCTGGACCTGTAATAACTTTTGTGCAGGGTATTGATTCAGAGAGCGTGAGGGAGCCAACAGTCCCAGAGGTTTCCAGGGCTTTCTATGCCCTTCTTTACCTTTTGTGTTCTACCACACTTCCACCTCCACTGTGAACCCTGGCATTAACTCTCCACAGGAGACCCCAGGTAACTCTGTGCTGGTGTTACCACAGACTGAGTAAAACCGTAGGTAAAAAGCTGGCCCCACAATGAAATCTGATTTTCAAGCCAGCAACAATCAATACGGCTTTAAAATTTGATAACAAGAAACTTTGGCAGAAAATAATCAGGTTTGCTGTAGAAAGCTGAGGAAATTTTTCTCCCATTGACATGGTTTGTTCTTTCACTTGAGGCAGATATTTTAGAAGATATACTTAGTTATGTTTGGTGTGTGTGCCTGTGTGTGAGTGAGCATGTGTGTTTTCCAAGAGCATACATGCGGATATCTAAGGATGAATCTGAAAGCTTTTGTTATAACTAGTGAGCACACTAGGCTGAGGGCTGGGGGTAAAGCGGGAAGAAGCGAAGGGAGGGAGAAGCGGAGGGGCAGAGCATATCCTGCTCCATGAATTTATTCAAAAGCATTTCAATCTGCGTGCACATCTTCATCACTTCAGCGATAATTAAATCTCAGCATCACAGGTGATGTCCTCACACAGTCTCTTTCCCGGGTTCCCACTGGGCCAATGAAGCAGGCCTCCCTGTGAGGCCTGTTAGCACAGATCAGGTGGTAATGTGGAGGGACAGATGAGCTTTAGCTGACAGATGGCAAGATGACCTGGAAAACCTGCCCCCTTTTCTAGGATCAGGCAGCAGCTGACAGGTATTATTTCATAAAATAACGTCTAAAAGGAATCGCCAGGGTCTTCGCATTAATCTGAGGCTGCAACCAGCCATGTAACGTTTATGTCAGAACAAATCTGTCTCTATGCAGGAGAAGGAAAGTGGTTTTTGATGAAGTTGTTCATAAATTTTAATATAATATGCCTGATGGTGTCAGATATAGTCTCATATCTCTTTTATATTTAAAGGCTCTAGTGAAACATAGAAATATTCAATCTTCAACAAGCTACTTTTAAATAACTAAAAAGTTAACCAAGGATACCTTACTGCCTCTTTTTTTTTTCTTTTCTCTCTCTCTCTCTCTCTCTTTTTTTTTTTTTTTTTTTTTTTTGTATTTTCAATAAAGAACTGGTTCATCTGAGCTCCCTGCTTTTAAATGAAAATGATTTCAATGCCATGGAAAGCTTTTTGCCTGGGGTACCAAACAAAAGGAGTGAGGCTGTTGCAAAGTTGCTTTTATGGAAAACTTGCTTTCTGGAAGGAGGAAACTTGCCCAAACCCACAAGTAAACAACAACGGCAGGAAGCCCCTGCCTCTACATACATAAATAATATTTCACAACTTCTGGAGGAAAAATATCAACTACTGACTGGTTGGCAGAGATAACCCTTTCATTAAATGAGCTCTCCAGGCACCTGACATTTGAAAGTTTTAGCCCAAATGAATACGTGGGGAGTTCAACCACCTGGATAGGGTTTGGCTTTTTCTGCCCCATGTGTTATTCCCAAATGAATGATGCAGCAAAGTATAACCTATAACTTAATTTGCATCTACATACTAAATAGCAAACTCACTTTGGCCTTGCTCACATGTACAATCCAATATTTTAGCATCAAACTTCTAAACCTGCCAGGAAAAAATGCTGGTATCTTTCTATTTATTTCATTGTTATGAAACAAGGAGAGCTATTTATTGTGATTGCGTTAAAGCAGGGAACTGTTTCCTCTTCTAGAGACCTTTTGTGTTATAAGATTGCCTCTTTAAGTACCTCTAAGGATAATCATAAAGTGAATTCATGAACATAACAGACGCCCAAGTAACCTGGAGAGGCATGTATTATAGAGATGGAGCCATCTCCACACACTTCATAATCACATTTTCACCTGCCCATCTGGTGCAGCCCTCAGCTTATTAGTAAATGCACCAGATACATAATCATGCCTTTTTTTTTCTGTTTCTAAAACATATACTGAATGCAATTTGCAAAAACGAGTAATGCTTTAGTCAAAAAGAAGCAGGAATATGTATTTTTCAAGATGTTCCTTTCAAAAATTGAAATTAGTGAGGTATGTGGGAAAATTTCTTAGTCTACTTAAATACTTTTAAAGGACTACCTAGCCTGAAGCCTCTAAACTACTAGTTCACGAAATAAAAAAAATTTAAAAAGTAAAGAAAAAATATTCTCCATTTCACATCTCATAAAATGAATTAGAGGTTTAAAAGTATTCACACAGATGTCTTTACTTCATTATAACATAATCAAATTAAACCTTTAAAAAACTACTCCAAATGATGCAGTCCTTTGTGAAAAATCTGATTTTTTTTTTACTCTACAATGAACATAAAACAAAATTACAAATAGAGTAATTATAGAATTCAGACTTAACCATAATATTTTTTTTCTGTGAAGCAATTAGGACCAATACCTACTGAGTAATTTAAAAAGTCAAGTGAGGAATTATTATAGAATCATCCATATATAACACATACTTACTAATTAAATTTAAAACAAAATACATATTCTGTACAGGATGAAAGCTTTTCTTTGTATGATGGTGCAAGTTTGGGGTTTCATGTTCTCTCTCTTTCAAAACCTACCTACTGTAGAATTCCCATTTTTGTGTGTCTTAGAAAGTTGAGTACAAGTTCAGTGACATATGCAAAGTAAACTAAGTGCAGAATACTTCTGAATTTTTAAACTTCAACTTTTTACAGCTTTCTTGCCCATCTCTAATTTGGAACAATTTCTTTTAGCAATTCTTGCATCAATTCTTTCCAAAGTATTCACCTTTGGTTTTCATACAAACAATAGCTTCCTTTCTTTGAAAATTCTTAAGTCATCAGTTCATGTAATGTTGAATTAAGTTATATATTTCTATACATAAAAATGATAAAAATAGTTTTGGGGAAAAAATGAATTGGTTTCTTCATAGCACTCTACTCAACAGTTAGACACAAAATAGTACAAGCATACCAGAAAGCAAAATATTAGTTGTGAGTATTTAACGTAGTGTTGATATCAGTTAGTACATTTTGGAAAGAATAGGGAAAGTATTAGCTAATCTTTGAAGTATTTAAGCGAGGATGCTTCAGAGATCTTTTCAATATCTGTTTATTGGTGTGTGTGTGTGTGTGTGTGCGTGTGTGTGCATTCCACATCCATGATAAGGGTGAGTGAGGCAAGGGAATGGAGGGGCAGTTAAGAACTCAACATCGTTTCCTACTTTTTATGATAATGATTAGTAGGGTCGTTCTTTTCCTATTCTGGAAAAATTCAATACTGCATTCTATTCTATTTTTATCCCATGGCCTAGCACAGTCCTGGTTTACACTTGATAAAATTACTAATTACTAGGTACGTGAGCTTAAGCAAGTTTCATGTGCCAGTCATTTCATCTGTAAAATGTCAATAATAATAAAATGTTAACTTATTTTATGAAGTCTATGGGTTAATAAATGTAAAGAGGATAGAACAGAACCTGGCCTATAGTGGGTACTCAGTAATTAATATCTATATTAATATTATTGCCATCTGATCATTATCCTTGCTAAATATTCACTCATCAAAGATAAGATCTACTGACAAATGTGAAAGATACAGATTCCTGAGTTGGGACTCTTACATTCAATTTAATTGTTCAAAATTGTTGCCGCCTATTAGTGGGTATTAAGAACATTTAGGTAAAAATTACATTCACTCAACATTCATCGATGTTCCTATTAGGTTGGTGCAAAAGTCATTGTTTAAAAGGTTAAAAATATTTGCAAAAACTGCAATTACTTTTGCACAAGCCTAAAAATTTCCTTTAAATTGATGAAATTCCACTATTACAAAAATATTGAATTCCTAACTTAACCCTTTTATATCTTGTTTTTTCCTATTGATTAATGTTTCATAACTATAATATTTCCACATAAATATTATGTTATATGGCAAAATAGTGAGGTTTTGGAGTTATGTTCATGCTCTGAAACAAATACCCTCTATGGAAAATTATAAGCTGACTTGGCCATTTTAAACAAAGATGAATGCCTGCACAACATGTCATTCCAGATTTTTTTTTTTTTTTTTTGATGATGGACCTTTTTGGACACATGATAAAAATAAATATTACAAAGGACTGGTCCCAGTCCATTCCTTCCACATATTTTACTTTCAATGTTACCAGAAGACAAGTCTTACTATTTATTTATGAGAGTACTTGAACATGGGTCTTTAGTAGGCATTGCTTTCTTTGCCTCCTTTTAATCCAAGAAAAGTTGTGCTTTCTCTTTTTTTTCAATAAGCTTTGCAAAAAGTCCATTTCTTAACTGCAAAACAAGCTCTAAGTTAAAAAACACAGAAACAAAAAAACTCTTTTGATATGTAACTTATTTTACTATATCAGAATGAAAATACATAGCACATTCAGTCATATCTATTTTAGACCTTTAATAACCTACCTCCTTGGAAAAACCCATGGCCATTTTTCTGACTACTTAATAATATCTCACCTGACAATATTCAGATGATCTATCAACTTTGTGTTGGTGGTTGAGTGGTTTCAGGTTGTAATACACTTCAAGTGGAATTTATCTGCATTTCCTCTCCTCATCGATAATGTGAATTACATCATGTATGCTTTAAGGAAACCATTTGTGTTTTATGCTCGGCCATAAAATAGAACATGATTAGAGTTGAATATGAACCTTAAGAAGTCTCAAGAAACAATGGGGAGGAGGTATTTATTTACTTAGTTCAGAGCGTTAACACTACCATCAAAAGCGGCTACTGGGTCCAAGGTGGTCCTTTGGCTAGTGCTTATGGTTCTGGCTTCCTCTGGTATCTCAGTAAGCATTACTTGGGAAACTAAAAGAAAAGCCTGATCAATATGTAACTAAAGACTTCATATTTTCTAAACCAACATGTCTTTTGCTTGATTAGTCCATTTCATCTGGTACAAATTCATGGCTTTAATTTAAGAAAACGATGTGCATTTCAAAGCTATTCTACTAGGTAGGATGGTGTCTGAGAGCTGGGAAGTTATCTTGTAGGCTAGATAATGGTTACACTGATCGTCCCATGATTTAAGAACGGGAACTATTACTGTAATTCCACCTCCTTTAGTACAGAAGAAATATTGAGACACATCTTGAATACATTCAGGTAATTTTAGTAATCAGTGTGCATTTGGGTGAAATGCCTGCTGGTAGGCGTGTCCAGAAAAAAAAATCATTTTAATGTCTATAGAAAAATTCTCAAAACATATGCCTTCACTTAGAAATTTGGCTATTATTTGGATGAAATAAAGTGAACTTTAACTTCAGTGTTCTAAAAGTCGAGTGGCCCTAACTCGGCCATGCTGAGACTTACAGTCCGGTGACAGTAAACACTTCAGTTGACTGTTTTTTAGTTAAGCTTCTCCACCAATCTATTTTTCTTCTCTTTGCAGGTTGTGCATAAAACCTGATGTTCTCAGTCACTGTAGATAACTGCACATGTCAATCTGAAGTTGTCCTGGATTGGGCAGACACTCCTGCACTCTGTGTGGTTTGAAACCCAGGCTTGACCTCTGTGAGCTCTATTCCCTCACTGTGGTTTGTATAAAAACCTAAGATTGGGAGATCTCTGAAGCAGCCATCAATTTTACATGGGGAATTGATGAGAAGCTTCTCTCCAGGTAAAATAAAATGGTAGCCTAGGGCTTCCATCAAATGCTTTACACTGTCGGCATTTGTAGAATGAAATAAAATCTCTTTTTCTATAAAGGCATGTCTTGTTCAATTTTACAAAGAATAGACGTTAGGGGAAAAATTTTCTTCTCTGAAATGTTTTGAAGCTTTTTTGTTCATAATGGGAGGAGGTATATCTAGACAGCTCCCTCTTGGAGACAGAGGGAAGGGGTAGATAAACTTCCAAGGGCTTTTGCGCCTTTGATTATGAGCGTACTTACAAATAAATCCAAATGATAGCATACGACAGAAGTATACTTCAAATATGGGTGATTCCTGAATGACGCCAGGAAAAGAGACAGCTATTTTGGAATTCCTAAACTCTTTTTTCAAATTTTACTTATGCAGGTGGGTTACATTCCCCTCCTTTGTACTTAGCAACATTTTTTTTTTTTTTTTTTTTTTTAACTCTAAAACACATAGGCCTTTTTGCCTGAGTTAAATTTGTTTCCTTAGCTGGTAAAGCTTTTCCTTTCCATATGGTCAGGATAGCTAATTTAGTTTGTCTCTGAGGTGGCCAACATTATAGTGTGGTATCATAGAATATAAAAATAAAAGAAGGTATGAAAACCTTCTTCTAAAAATGAAATCAAAACAGATGGGACATACGTTTCTAACGTATTTAATTTGCATCGTCTTTTTCTCCTTTTAAAGTTCTTGTGGACCAATCTTGCAAAAAGGCAAAACAAACCCTAAACACTCCGGTTCCATGCCAGCAAGCTGCCAGGCTGATCTTTTTATCCCCATCAACTCCATGAAAAATCAACGAAAAGAAAAAAAAAAAAATTCAAAATCGGTGTGTTTAAATGTCCTGAAATTTTTAAAATAAAGTTGCAAAATAAAATTCTTCAACTATTTTTCTCTTACATACTGTCAAATTATTTCCAAGTGAATGCATACTCATCTGTAAGGTTGAATTACCACAGAGAACCTAATGATGATTTTTCTCTTGTCTCATTGGGATGGCAAGAACATTCCAGGGTGTCCCCAGAAGACGAGTTAGGTGGCTATCAATTTCAGTTCCCTCCCCTATATCTTTCCCTTTCTTTAATGTTGCTGTAAAGATTTCATCATTTACTCCATGACACTATCTCATAAGTCCTGCCCCTAGAATCCTCAGTTCATCCGATTTGCCCAATGTTACTGTATAATACATTTGTGGTCTTGTACCAGCTACAATATGTGAATAAGACTAGGTCTGTGTGATGTCAACGCAAATGAACTAGAAGGCAAAATAATTTAGACACATAATTACTGGTTTTGTCTGAACAACTGGCTTAACTATTTCTTGTCCCTACAGTTTCCTGAATCACTTTTCATATTTTTTAAATCAAATCAACACACTGGAGAATTGTTTGAGAACTGCTAAGATTCGGCTCAATGTAGAATATATATCAAATTATTTGTATTCTTTCCATGTTTGGCGTAATTACTTTTAAAAAGTACTTCTAAGAGATGGTTTGGATCCACCAAACCATTTAGAGTTATTGCTGCATTATTAGCAATAGAGGATTTGCAAATATAATTCTTTTTTGACATAAAACATTTAAATTTTATTACTAACATTAAGAACACTTTATTCATGGATAGCTATCCATAATTTTTATTAAAGATACATTCAAATAAAAGCATCACCATGTTACTGTTATTTAAATGAGCCAAGATATCTGCTTGAGTAAAATGTTTTATTTTCTTCAATTTTCCAGAAGAAAATAAAAAGTTAATAGAGGTGACAATGACAATCATAAATTGTCATCAAAACAAAACTTCAACAGCTTCTTAGGCAAATATTCCTATAGTTCTGGTTTGAAATGGCTTTATTTATTTTAAATGTGTTCTTTCTTCTTTCTCTCCCTCGCATAATTCAAACATATCTAAAATAATTTCACTGATTACTGGAACAAGGCATTAAAATTGAGGGTTGATAGCGTCGTTGGAATCCTCTGCAACCTTGATACATGCCTAAGTAATAACATTTGGGAAGGAACATAAAACCATGGCTACTGATACTTGTAGTGGATAATTTTGTTTCTTTCAATGCTAGATAATTTAGTTTTTATTTTCTCACATCAGGATGTTTACCAAACACAATTTACATAGTACATAAAAGAGTTACCTATAAGTTATTATAAGAAATGGAAGCTTAACCCAAGGCTTTTTGGTCAGTGTTTTGTATCTGACTTTGCCTTTTCTATGGGACCTCTCAAAGTAAGACAGCAAATGAACAGTGCAGAAAAGTCACAGAAAAGATGCAAGCATCCTTGAGTGGTACTTTCAGCCTTGTGGGATCCTCCCAAGTGCTAAAAGCTGTCAACATTTCCTTTGGAAGCAAGGGTGAAGAGAATTCTGTTGTTTGTTGGTACTATTAGTTAAATTAGGTCCCACTAAAGAAGATATATTGAAGTCCTAACCTCCAGAACATTAAAATGGGATCTTATTTGGAAATAGGGTATCCACAGAGGTTAATGAAGTCAAAGCAAGGTCTTTATGGTAGGTCCTAATCCATCATGACTGGTGTCCTTATAAAAAGTGGAAATTGGGACACAGACAAATACAGAGGGAAGACTATGTGAAGGAAGACACAAAGGGAAAACGTCCTGTGACAACGAAGGCAGAGATTCAAACTATGCAGCTTCAAGGCAAGGAATGTGGATGGTTATCAATCTGCCAGAAACTAGAAGAGACAAGGAAGGATTCCTTCAGGTTTCAAGGGGCCCCTAACCCTGGTGAAGTCTTGATTTCCTACTTGAAACCCCCAGGACTGTGAGACATTAAGTTGCCATTCTTTTAAACCAATAGTCTGTGGTATTTTGTTACAGCAGCTCTATGAAACTAATACAGTTGGTGAAACTAGTAGTACTGAGGCTAGTATCTTGAAAATTAAAGAAAATGAATAAATGACTGACTGAATGAATGAATGAATGAATGAATGAATGGAAAAGAAAGGAACGGAAAGGAAAAGAAAAAGTCTTAAGGAAGTGAACCACTCAAATGCAAATTGCATGAGTACCCATGAAAAAATGATGAATAGATAAAAAAGGTACGAAGAAAGATGGACTGCCTGTTTGTTAAGTTGAAAATCACCTTTGATTTGTATCTCCTCCGCTTTACGTATTTTACCTAATAATGCAAACATTTCAAAATGCTGCACAATGAAGAAAGAATCAGCTGCTAGGAAACACTGAGACTGAGAAACCTGGTGAGGGACCGGTAACAGTGATGTCAGTCTGTTTCAGGGGAAAACCGAAAGAAACGGCAAAAAAGGGCAGAGTCTATAGTGAGAGGGTGTCTGTAAATCACTGTGTAAACACCCAGGAACTGCTCCCCCACAGTCAAGAACCAGTCAAGCAGTACCAGCTGTAAAAATGGAAGTGTGCAGGAAGTAGAGGATTCCTCCAACATCTGTTGGGGCCATTAAAAATAAAAAGTAAATCCAAACTGGCAATATAAGAGATTTATTTTTTCTACATTAACCCTGACAGCAATTGCCAATTTTTTTCAATCTTTTGCCACAGAAGTACCTTTCAAGGGGCCTAAGCACCAGTGCCAACTGCAAATGTAGCGATAGGTGGAAAAATCGGGATTAAGACAATTTAATATTGATGGCAAGAATCCAATAAGAGGAGGGTAAAAAAAGGGGGAATAAGAGAAGTCAAAGCTGGTGGGAAGGCATCAACTTTCTCCAGGAAACTATAATCATCTGGGGAGATTATAAATCTGAAGTGCGCCTTAAAAATCACGGGAGAGTCAAATAAATCGTTGTAGGCAATATCATACTCTGCAATATAAAAAATTTGAATGAAGATCTCACTGTAGTTTGAACTAGAATTTAAGTAAATGCAAACTGCCTAAAACAATATCAACATATTTTGAAAATATAAGAAACAAGATCACACATTGTTTCATCCTCTTAACACAGAAAGATATGGAAACATACACCTTCCCTTTATTTATTTTAAGGGTTATCTGTTTGCCATACATATTGCTAGGAAAGGCTGGCTTTTTAAGCATTCAGAGCTACATTTCTATTATTAAGTAGATAATGTGTTAAATATTCCATTCTGTCTCCTTTTCTTCCCTTCATTGTTTTATCATTTTGTTTGCTAACCCTGGTGTAAATTTTGCATCTCAGTATCATGAGCCCACACATTTGTCTCTTTGTAGTTAGTCTCTTAGAGTTTAGAGATGGAAGAAGTCCTGGAGATCATTTACTTTAATGGCTTAATTTTATTTATAGACAAGGGAGCAGGTGGAACTATTTAACCAGAGGGGCATACAGAGTTATGTGTATGGGCTTTGGCTATCAACAGCCTTGGATCAAATTTGCCTCTCCTACTTGTTCCATTGTGACTATCTCATCACATGGAGACGATTTAATATATCATCCAAACAGAGATACTCTTGAAGATAAAAAGGGGAGGGAAATAATAAGTATTCTGGGACAATAGGGATAAAGCAGACCTATTCCTGACAAATTTATGGTCAGTTGCATCATCAGAAGAATAGCTACACCATAAGGAAGATGTGAGGATTGAATGAAACGATGTATGTAACGCACCCAGGAAACCAAACTAATGGGAACTATTATTCTTATTATTAAATGATTGGCCCACTGGTCAATCCAAATGTTCGTAACAGATCCACGAATGGAAAACATAAAGTAACATTCTTTCCACTATACTACTTTGCTGCCTTAAACAGAGTAGATTAAATAGGAGACTAATAAGAAGCAGAGTACCAACATATCATTATAATATATTAGTACTCCTTATTAATTTACTTAATCTGCTTTGCTTACCCTATCACATGCATATTCAATTCTCCAATTAGATTAGATCTGCTCAAAGACTATAACCAGAGGTCTGATGTATTTATTTATCTTCATTCCTTCCTTTGTCATTTTTTTTTTTGCAGTGTCTAGTGTAACCTTCTATATTACAAAAATGGGTAATTTTGTTCTTGCTCTATTTCAATGTATATTTCAAGGATTGCAAATGATCATCCAGTTCCTGGCACAATAAATATCTGTTTAATGGATGTAGAAAAAGAATCTCTTTAAAATTTGCTTATGTGTATTGGCTTCCTTCACTTCTTTGAAAAAAAAAAATAGGTGCTCCCTTTCCCTACTTAATAGTTTTGAAGGACATGTATTTACTCTAAAGAGGAAAATATTGTCATTTAGACTCCTTGATTTTCAATTTGTTTTATAATTTGTATTTCCTTCTTTCTTTCTTTCTTTTTTTTTTTTTTTTTTGGTTTCCGTCCCTCTCTGAAGTTGACAATATGTCTTTCTAGAAAACAAAAACAATGAAGATTCAAAGTAGGAAATTCAGATTGTTTTTCGGGAAACTAAAAAGAGACTTTTATAAACTGTGCCATGTTGGAGCCGGTTATACAATGTCCAGAAGTGGCCTTGTTCATGTTTAGCGTGGATCATTTCACTATGAACTCAACTGTAGCCCTGATCAGCACCAACAGGCAAAATGTTTGCTTGAAGGATGATTTACTCATGGGTTTGTGCACAGACTGAGTTTTCAACCCTCACTCTTTTTTTGTACTTAGTTATGGACTTAAGTATGCACATAAAACAATATTCTCTGCTTTTAATCTACTCATATGTGGAAACTTAAACTTCTGAAACAATTCATTTGAGGGTGCTCTAACTTGGGAATTTTTGAAATCTCCAACAACAACTTTATGAAACAACAACTTCACGGGTTCCAAGATTCATAACATGTAACACCAATAGTGTTATCTATTCTCTTCAATATCGTAAATTCCTCAACTAGCAAACTATAATGTTTATCATTTATCTACTGTTCTTCTCTTGTACAGTCAACTTTCAATACTTCAGAGATTGATTATCTAGCTTGTGGAGATAATTCAAGTCTTTGACTGCTCCACTTCCCTCAAGCAACCTGACTCTAGGGCATTTCTCCTTTCTCTCAAATTTCTGCTAGAGGGTGGCAGTGGAGGGTGAAAAAGATAAAACACATCAATCAATGTTTCTATTTTTAGCTGAACTGCTAGAGGACGGTATACAGGAAGATATTGAAAAAGCTAGCTAAAATGATACTTTTGAGTGATTTGAGGTTTTCATTGATTTTGAAAATATCCTTTTTCTCTAAGGTACTAAGGGTGACTATGGTTCTTCTATAAACGACCACTGTTATACAGAGAGAATTCAGAACAGGAAGGATAGTAAGTTTCATGACTGTAGTATCATTTTGGGTAGATAACTGGGAATTGACCTGAATACGCCAAGAGGTAACATAGATACATAACATTATTCTTAATACCAGAACAGATTTGTGGAAAAGTATCTTTATTTCTTAAAGTTTTAGAAATACTTTAATATCTAATTAATAAACTGTTTACTATCACCAGGCTTAAGAATGGCTTTGAACTTCCAAACATCTGCGTTATTTCTAAAAGATCTTAGAAATTGTGCTTTATGTTCTCATTTTCACTTGTACTAATCATATTACTCATTATTACCAGATCACCTGTTTTGCTGAATTGAAATACACTCCCAAAGCCACACATCCAAACCCATGGTTCAGGGGAAACTCCAACATTCTGATAAATCTTAGTAAACATGTTTGTTGGTTTGTCTTATTCGTATTTATCTCCAAAGCCTATTTCTAAAGCTAGAGTTATCTACTCATTTAGTAATATGACATATTGAGTATATTAAATTAATTATTAATGTTTAACTGGAGATAATAATTTGGTATATTTGTGGTGAAGAAAATAGGTACCAAAGGGGGATTTAAACTATGTATAAAAAGGCTAATTATAAGCATCATTCAAGAAATTAGGCTTTGAGAAATGCACCGAAAAGACTGAAATGTAAATGTACTAAAATCATGAATGGACAAGTTTTGATGCAAAGTCATTTGATCTATAATAATTTTTTACTACAACACCTTGCTAATTTTTGCTTTAAAATTAATATAAAAAGCTCCAATTCAAACCTTTTTGACATTATATTTGTAATATTAAGTATCATAAAATTATGTAGCCATTAAATTATTTTTCAAAAAAATATTTAGTGACTTGGAACTTTTGCACTCTAAATTTAGTGAAGAAAACCAGAAAACAAAATTATCTATAGAATCACAATTTATAAAATAAAAAATATGCATGTAAAGAAAAATAAAGGTAGAAAGGAAATGTGTAACTCTATAATGTAATATAGTTAATAACAGATACTTTACAAACTGCTGTTTGTACTTTTTTCCATTTCTTAATTATCCTAAAATAATCGTGTGTTGTAAAATAATATTTTCTTAATCATGAAAAGGATACAGTAACTGAAAATGTGCTAGCAGTTTTTGTTCTTTCATTTTCTAGAAGGAGGTTTTTTTTTTTTTAAGTATTTTAATTGAAACAAGAAACTAGAATAAATGATCACTAACATTTCTTCCTACATTAAAATTCTATTGTATTGTATATAACTTCATTAGGTAAGTATTGGCTGTACATAAAAAAAAAAAAAAAGTATTTATTCTTTGTAGGATTACAATTTTACCCAAATGTTTTGAGACACAATGTACTTAAGTTATCCTGTCTTTGAAAATTTTATTAGATGTTGGGGAAAGCAGTCCATATATATCCATTTGTAAATGAAATCCCAAACTTGTACTTCCTCAATAAGGGAGCAGAGTCTCATTTTAATGCCGGGAAATGGAATATATGCTTCACTTTATTACTTATGAAATAGAATATTTCAAAGGGATTACAGGGAAGTATTTACCACTCCCAATAATACAAAACACAATAGCAGGGGTTGACAATCTAACCTTTATGCCTATAGGTGTAATCTAAAAGGCAAAGAAGAAATGCTTTTGAAGAATGGGAAAGTATTTTTATCAAATTATTCAACATTTCAAAATATTCAACCAGGACTAAGATCAGGTTCCATTTTTTCATTAGCTAAAAAAGAAATATAAAAATGAGAAAGGTGTAGCTAGAAGAAAAGTGCATTTATTAAAATACTAATTTTAATTCAATTAAAATATTAAAATATGATCATAATATTAACAATAGATTTCCTATGGTATATCCTTTAAAGGCAATCTAATTTGGATTTGGTTTTCTAATGCTTAATGTTAGCTCCACAGTACATGTTAATTTCTTAATTTAATTCTATGTGTTCTAAATCTTACACATATACTGAAATGAATGAAAATGAGCCCTGCTCATGGGTGGGATCATGATTTTAGAAGCTGTGTTTCCCACATGAACCTCACACATGCCAGACAAAGGAGGCCTCAGTGAGTGAATTCTATCAACGCTGATTGATAGACTTGAACACTGTATAGTAAATATCATCAATGACAGGTTACAAACAATCTAAGTAAAACTCAAGTTAACATAGAACAAATGTATATAGAGCATTCTGGCCATGCAGGATTTTGGTTAATTGATTTTCCTGATTAGCTCAGGGTGAATGAAAAGCCCTTTACTTTTCTTTCTGCGTAATTTAATTTTATCTTTAAAATATTTTAGTTTATCTCTCTACTTTTAGCATCCTAAAGGGTTGCATAGTGGAATACTGTTTACTATCCTTACATTGCTTTATTTTCCAAATGTGTAATGTTAAGAATCTTACAGAACATAGCGGTCATGATTTTAAACGTCAGTTCTGACTGTACCCAATGGAAAATGTGGAGGTTAGAGCTGTCAGAGAGGAGAATGAATGCATGTGCCCTTTAGGCCATACTTGACATGTGGTTGTTTGTTTGTTTGTTTTTCTCTTTGCACAATAAATTTTAAAATGTGAACTATTTTTGTTGTCATTTGCTAAAAGATTTTCTTTAAAGCGGGGCTTGTTTTTTTCCAAGGCACTCCTAGCTCCAAGCACCCTCCCACAAGAAAAATAAAATCCATTTAATGAATGTTCAGAGAAGTTGGGTTCTTAGTTGGCATTTCACTGTTCTTGGCTTCCAGAATGAACTCTTTAGAGCCATAGTGTTGATAGAAGTTTTCAGTAGGAACACTTAACCATGGCAGTGTTATCAGTGGGTTTGCTGTCTTTACCTTAAACCTATACAGTTTCCATTCTTTCCTAAAGAAACAGCATCTACAACTTTCACAGCACAGTCTAAGATTTCATTTCTAAATCACTGGAGCTCTCAGGGAGGTCATGTCTTTATGCATGTCACCACTGGATACTCTTGCACTGTTGTTCTAACACCTAGTGAGCTGCAGAGTCCCCCCCTCCCCGCCCCCCAACATTCCACATGTGCAAGAGAGTATATTTTTCTTAGTTCATAAGTGCTTGGCAGAACTCTGATTCCCAGGGTATTTGCGCTATGTTGTTCTGAATTTTCATCACCAATCAGATTACTTACTTTCAGACCATAAAAAGTCACAAGAAAGAATTTGGGAAACTTATATTTAATAGTGCCTCAGGGAGGAATGGCAGGATGGGAGGTGAAGAGAAGAGGGGAGGCCAACAGCATTTCCACAGACCTGTAGGTAAAGATTTCTGCTTCTAGCACGATGCTAATACTACAATTGTTAGCAGTGATACTCTTTGCTTAGTGTAACCATGTAGAATGCTAGCTTTGAAGTTACATACATATCTGGCTTACAAAAAGTATAAATTATTTAATTTACCAGTATCTGTCCTATCGGAACATTACTTAGAGTACGTTTTATGGGGCACATCTCTGATCAACACATCAGCCAAACTTCCTTTCTGTCTAACCCGTTGTGTGTTCATTGCTTTATTTTCCAAATTTGGACCCCTCTGGTAATTTCTTCTCCTAGTGAAGCTGTGATGGCCTTTACCTATTTGAATTGCTCCTTTTTATTGATCAATTCTTTTGGCATACATTTATTAACAATGTTGGATTCTGAGATTATGCAAATGGAAAGGTATCGTTCTTGTCCCAGAGAAGTCATTAGTCTCGTGGGGGAGAACAACTTTTTCAATAAGCAGTTGCTATGGCCACAGGGTGGATTCTCTAGTAGTGGCCTGTGAAAGTTCCTGTTGCAGCCCAAAGCAGAATCAAAGAACTGACCATTTTTGCAGAGAATCACACAGGGTGGGGCATAGTGGGGCAGAAATGGGGTGAGGGGTTAGCAAGAGCAGGCATCTACTAATAGTGGCACTACATGAATGTGGCACATTCCAGTAACAACATCCCATAATCCACCTACAATATTTTTATATCCTATTTTTTAAAAGTAAGAAATGAGCAAAATGTTTCCTTTTAAGAGCTATGTTGTTTCTTACCCACTGACTTGTATTTCACCCATTATAATGACTTTCAATAACTTAATTTGCAGTACCCTTTGCCAACAGCTTGAGAAGTAATAAAATTACAAATCCAGGTATATGTGATTAATAGGATAATTTTACCTCACAGACATACAATGTTGATATTCACTGTTATGGACTGATTTTTAAGAGGTAATCATGATTCTGATAACAGATTAACCTCAGTAAAATGGTTTTGCAGCTTTGTTAGGTCCAAAAAAATGTTTCATCTACTTGGGCTTTCTTGTTCATGAGTACCTCAATTATTACTATTTTATTCTTTCATCAGGAGATGTAGACCTTTATTAATATTAAATTAAGCATGGTAAATCATAGTTTTATTTAGTAAGAAAACACACTAACCTAGGTACGATATATCTCTTCTACTCCTTCTTCAATGCCAAACTCAAATTTAATGTGTTTGTCTGAGACTTTTCCTCGACAACCAACAAAATTGACGGCTCTTTCATCTTCCATGTCACTCTACACTTCTGTTATATTTTTATGAAAGACAGCAAATATAATGGTTAAGTGCCTGGATTCTTGAAACACACTGCCTGGTTTTGAATTCTGGTTCTGCCATCTAGTACTTGTGTTATCTTGGACAAACTTCGTTCCCATTTTATGGCTCAATTTCCCCATCTATAAAATGGGAATAATAGAAGTGCCTAACTAATAAGGACCTGAGGAAGAGATGAGTAATATATAAAAGGAGTTATAAAATTGTCTGACATACAGCAAATACTATGTAAGCATACACTATTATCTATCTATAATCTTTTAAATACAATTGTTTGCTGAAGCATGTTTATCTCTCAATAAAGTATTCTTTATTTAATACCAAGAACATGTAAATTGTTCTTGTGCACCAAACCTTTCAAATTCCCTTAAAAATCGCTTAACATGTGGTAGGAGTTTAATAAATGTTGACTGATATAACATTGGAATGAAAGACTCCAAGGAATTTCACAATTTGAAATTGTCGACTCGTATATGTCGTTTTTTCCTGAGTTAAGTATTCATATCATTCACCAAAGTCTTAATGAAATTATGTAACAAAAACAGTAAAGAAAGAATCTTTTAACTTTCACAACAATTTAAAAATTTCCAGGTCCATTTGGAATGTATAACCTGAAGTTTATATAAGAAATTATCAGAAAACCCAAAGTACTGTGGTGTCGTCATTATTTTTGTTCATCTTAATTTATCTACAAGCAATTTTTGAAATTTAAATTTAAACACACACACACACACACACACACACACACACGTAAGTCAACTAAAACCTGTGGCATTGTTGGTGAAACAATACTTGGTCCCTATTCTTGAGAGACTAATGACATTTTTTTGAAGGTGAAAGGAATGAAATTAACTTCTTGGGTTAAGGAATAAACCACTATGTCATTTCTGAATATATTTATCGTTATGAGATGTACAAACTGACAAATATTATTGAGGTCTTCAGCACTAAAAATACACAAATTAATGATTGCTTCATAGTATATCATCAGAACTATAAGAAAATAGTAGACAGAGTGTAATATTTATTGTGATGTCATATTTAAATCGAGAAATTTCTCAAAACAGGGGTTTTAGCCCTACGTTTCATAAACCTTAAGACTGGGTCTGCACTGATCCTTGTACTGGTTTTAAGTTAGTCTTGAAAAAAACAAAAACAAAAACAAAATATAACACTTGGCTCAATGTCTAAATTGCTACCAAACCAAATCTGTATGTATCCATTCTTAATGTATTAATTCCTATTGTATTTGTATGTTTCTCTGTGACATGGAGAGAAAGAGGGAAAGAGAGAGAGAAAATATGTCAGCTTGAAACCTCACACAGAAATTCTAGAGATCACTGAATAATATAAAAAATTATTTCTTCATGGTTGGAGAAAAGGTCCTCATGAACCAATCCTTATAATTGTATGTCTTTCAGAAATTTATATAACCAATGATATTGAATTACTTGTGTATTAATAACATTTTTTTGTCAAATGCAGACCTCAAATATGTTTCTATAGTGCCAAAACAGCAACAGCAGCACCACCACCACCCACAAACAACACATAAATGTAAACAACCCCCCTCCCCAGAGTCTATTCTCTCAAATTAAGCAGAAGGTAGTATGCAAATGCCCAGATAGTTGCTTTGGACCAAGATATCCAAAGGAGAAAAAAGCAATGATTAAGGAAATAAGGCTGCTTGATCATTAGAAACATGGAAAAACTAAGCATTAAACTTTTGACTCTGGGTGGTAAACACACAATGTGATATATAGATGATGTATTACAGAATTGTACACTTGAAACCTATGTAACTTTACTAACTGTTGTCACCCCAATAAACTTTAATTAAAAGAAAAAAAACTTTTTACATGCATTTACAGTATGCCACAAAAGAGAATAAATGACAAAATGCAGCACTTGCCTCAAATATCATGCATCATTGGGGAAAGGAACCCAAAGTTACAGTGGGTACCTATGAATTGTGGACCTAAGTAGAACAGACTTGACACCAATTTGGTAGATGTGTGTCAGAGTTAAGAATTCCAGCCATTGGTAAATAAATATAATCAAAAAATTATATAAGATGTTATCTTCTAATTATGCATTTTCTTTTTGTAAGGTCTGTATGCCACACTAAATTTCTTAGAGCCTTTTATAAGACATGACAACTAGATCAAATAATTTCAAAAGCTGTAAGTATGTATATCATCAGTATGATTTATGATACAACAGACTTATTGAAGTTGGCTAAAGAAATGAAAAGACAAGGTATAAATGCACAAAAATCTTAAGGAATTAATTTACAACATTTTTTATTTTTAATCTTGATGTTAAAGAAAAAACACAGGCTAAACATATTTGGGGGAAACTGACATCTTTACAAAAGTCCTGTTTGTTGTTCAGGGTTCATGTTATTATTCTTTGTGGTTCAGTTTTTTGGTAAATACGTTAATGTAGCTCTTTTGCACAAAATAATAACTTTCTTTTTTAAGGCCTACTCCCTATCTGCCTATTACTACCCCTAAAATGAGAGTGTTAATGTCGCATTATGACAGCATAATGAGTGGAAATGAGCATGGGCTTTAGAAAAATGCTGATATGGATTCCAATCCAGAATTTACATTTACAAGCAGAGAAATATTGGGCAAATTACATACGCTCCCTGACATTCTATTTCTGGGGGAAAAAAGGAATAAAGTGGAGGAGGAGGAGGAGGAGGAGGAGGAGGAGGAGGAGGAGGAGAAGAAGAAGAAGAAGAAGAAGAAGAAGAAGAAGAAGAAGAAGAAGAAGAAGAAGAAGAAGAAGAAGAAGAAGAAGAAGAAGAAGAAGAAGAAGAAGAAGAAGAAGAAGAAGAAGAAGAAGAAGAAGAAGAAGAAGAAGAAGAAGAAGAAGAAGAAGAAGAAGAAGAAGAAGAAGAAGAAGAAGAAGAAGAAGAAGAAGAAGAAGAAGAAGAAGGAGAAGAAGAAGAAGAAGAAGGAGAAGAAGAAGAAGAAGGAGAAGAAGAAGAAGGAGAAGCAACAGCCACCGCCACCACCACTGCTGCCATTGCCATCTAATTTCTCAGTGAGGTTGTTGTATTACATAAAATAGTCTTTGCAAAGTATCTGGTAGAGTATTTTGCCCATAATATGATATCAATGTATCACAGTCATTGTCTTATTAATAATAAATTAGCAGCATGAATAGTGTGTTAAATCTATGGAACAAATACTTGCATTACTTACTGCAAATTCAACCAGCAATTACATTGGAAATTTTGCAAGTTGTGAAGAGAAAGTTGACCAAAATGAAGTCTGTTGAAAATTAATAGCTTTACATTATATGATTACTTTCTCAAAATCATGATTTTTAATAAATGAAGGGATTTTAAAAATTATGCTATATAGTTAGTAAATTAAAATTCACCTTTAAGCTCAAAGGTTTGTCTGATTTGGTTCTTCTAGGAAAAAACAGAAAATAAATTTTACATAATTGCCATTTTAAAGAAATTGGCATAATATTTATGGTATTTACAATCTTTCCCTGGTGTGGTTTATAGTTCACAGAACCACAATTCAGGATAAAGAAGAGATAAAATATGATCAGTGAATACTATTTGAAGAGCATAAGTATCACTGAATTAGATTATGGAAATGAGCTGAACAATATACTATGAACATAGTTATAAGATGCTTTCAAACGTGCTATGCAAATATGGAAATTGCATTTGATTTAGAACCAAATTCTGCCATTTTTAGAATTTACTACCATCAGTGTTCATTTTGCATGAATGTCTGTGCAATATTTTTTATTGTTTTTTGGGGGGCTCCCTTGCTGCATGTTAGGAAGACTGAATATGTCACTATTCATTTATGCAATAAAGAAATATTAATCCAATATTGAGTTATTTTTTTCCCTGTTAACTATACATTTAATTCAATCAATTGTCAATCACAATTCATTAACTACTGTCATGAGATAGCAGTGAACTAAATAGTCAATGGAAATTGGAGAATCTATATGGATGAAATTGGATTGAATAGACAGCCATTTCAAAGCTTTATTTTTCTAATTTAAATTAAGTAAATGGTCCTAAGTTCTGCAAAACTTGTCTCCCTTACTTTCTCCTACACCTATGCCCAAGGGTTCCCAAGTTCTCTTGATTGAATCCTTTAAATAACTCATATATTTTCTGATTATTCCTTCAGTTTCTGCCTTATTTTGGACCCTCACTTTCTCTCATTATTATTATTGTTTGTGGTGCTTCCAAGCCCATATAATTCCTTCGTCTGTACTAGACCTCTCTTTCCAAAATAAAACCTGATCATGCCACTTCTCTGTTTAAAATCTCCATAGATTCCCACTGAACAACAAGAAAATCCAAATTCCTTAGTAAAACACTCACTTACTCTTTGTTTCATTTCCTGACACTCTTCCTGTTGAAGTTTACCTTTCAATTATATAGCCTGTAATAATGTCTCTAAAGACTCCCTTCCCCTCATCTCCAGGTAGCAATGTTTGACTCTAAAACTCAGATGAAATGTCATTTACTCTAGGAGGTCTCCTGAGATACCTTCTTATCTCTGCTTCTATCACGCACTAAGTATAATTCTATTTAATCTTATAATATTTATCACACTGCATTGTAATCTATTGGGTACATTTTTATTTGCCTCATTAAATTTCATGTGTTTCAAGGGTTTTCTCACTGAAGGTATACCTGGTTTTAAATGTTACCATATTACATGCATGCAGGCATAGACAAGTATGAAGATTATAATTACATATATATATAAACTAATATATATATATAATTTATATCAGTCATAAACTGAAAACTTCCTTATCAGTTAAATACCTTAAAAGGCCTAAATGTATTTCTCTTGAAATAAGTTATAAGTTTATTCACCTTTCATTAAACTACCCTTTTCTGATCTCAGGTCTATAAATTACAATAGCTATAGTCCTTTTAAATTGTAAAATTAGCTTCTAATTATTTATTAAGTCAAACTCTATAATATGGCTGTAAATAAGGTAACTAAATTGCAGTACAGTGAATCCAAACCTATTTTTAGACTATCCAAATTAATGTTTTTTATGATAAACATAGAGTAATTTATTTTATAAACCCTCCTAATAATACATGAAGCATGAATTACAGATATGAAGTCATATTTTAAAAGCAACAACAAAAAATACACCAACACATGAGAAAAGTAAAGTGAAATGGATGTTGCCAAAAGGAATATATAAAGAAAAGACACAGAGCAAATAGAAAGTCCTGAAAGATGAATTAATGTTTGCCTAAAGGCAATGAATGCCATTTAGTAATAAATATACAGGAAATAAAAATGGAGCCAATTAGTATGAACAAGGAAACGCAAAAATAATCAGGAATAAGGAAGAGCAATTTGCAGGATAAGTTGCATGAGATACAAACAGGATGTGGAAGATTATAAAATGAAGTGAAGTGAGTGCACCATGATAAGAAAGAACAGGTGGCAAATAAAAAGAAAAGTGTGACCATGATAAAGATAAATAAAATGACATTTTTCAACTGTAGGAAGGGCAAGAGTTCACACCCTCGAAGTTGGGGGGGCGGTAATTTATTGACAGCAAAGGTAGAGGAACTGATAAAACAAAATTAAGACTTTTTTTCTGCCTCAGTATCCACAAATAGCGGAGAGGCTAACATGGCAAACTCAGGCACACATTTGCCAGGAGTAGAAAAGAAATGTTGAAGGAAATTAAGATTGCTGTGAAATGTCCAATCGATTGAAGTGTTCTTTCTTTTTTTTTTTTTTTTCACTCTATTTGAAAACAAAAGGTAAAACGAAACACTATGACTACTTCATCTTGGCTACAGTAAGCATTTTCAGAGCTAGTGGAGTGAACCTGCCAAGTAGGTAAAGGACATAAATAACACTAAAAAAATATCCTTAAGAAAAATCTGGGAAACACTAGGCCAGCACAGTAGAGTTAAAAGAAGTTGCTGAAGACAGAGAAATATCTAGGTCATGCTTTATATATTTTATTTTAAATTTCAGGAAGAATGAATAATTGCATAACTAGTACTTTTCAATTGAAGTTTTTAAAAAGATTTTCAGTTTTGCTTTTATTTTAATTCAATTTCCATAAGCCTATTAAAAGAATCTTTAAATACTAAACTGAAATATAAGGATTTCATTTTTCTAACACTATTCTAGAAGACAATCAAAGTCTCAAAGAAAATTCACAAGAAAAAAGACAATATGATTCTGAAATGCATAATTTTTGTATTATAAGTTTATAAACAACATTACAACTTTGACCTTAAGGTAAAAGATCATTTTTCTTATAAAGACTTTGTCAGATGTGCAAATTATTAATATGGATTTGTGATCTTAATTTCTATTATACAGGTGTAATAAAAACTGAAATGAGATTCAAATTTCATATCATATATATTCTTAAAGAGTTATAACAAGAAAATAGATTTCAACTAGTTTAAATGACATAAGTTTGTTAACTAGAAAGGAAGAAAGCTCGTATCTTATTACTGTACCATCTCATTGACCATAGCAAAGTATATACTTTGTTAGGTAGTATATAATTTTATAGATTTTCCACAATCTAAATTATTTTTCAGTAGTTTTACATAAAAAAGAACTATTCAGCAAAATGGATTCAACATTATACAGGCTCTATTGCTTGGGAAAAAACCATATTTGATGCTGTGAGGATACAAAATTGGAATTGGAACTTAACACATATTAAGAGAGACAACATACATCTGTGCTGCTATAATCAAGGTAGAAAGTGAAAACTACCATAAAAGAAGTTCAGATAAAATGCCTAGGGAATTTAGAAGAGAGATTTTTGATAATAAACCTTCCATTCCGTTGGGCATTTGAAAAATATTTCAGGATACATCGAGTTTGTATCTTGAACGATGGGTAAAGTTTAGACAGATGGAAATGTGGAATAAGGAACTTTCCAGAAAAAGGAATCAGGAAATCCAAAACAAGGGGGCGGTAAGGGAGCTTACCTCTATTAAGTGCCTAGTGTATACTTGGTGTCTTATACGCCTTCTGTCACTGATCCTTAGAACATTTATTTGTACATTAAAGCCAAAACAATAGTTGTGATTGTGCTTCCACAGACAAAGTTCTTTAAAAGGTGGGTGTGATTATTCTCTTTCATATATAAGACAGTTTAGAGATGCTTTTTAAAATCTCCCAAATCCTTGAAAGTTCTAAATAAGGAGCCAAAATTCAAGTCTAGGAAGTTCTATCTTTACAATCCAGACTCTTTCTATTAATTTTTTGTGGGTGAATTGACTGGATTACAGGTAAGATAAAAGTTGGAGATCAGGAGGGATATGAGGGTTGATGTAGATCATGATACAGCATCCCTGAGTGCTTAAAATGACAGCATGCCCATCGATGGCAGCAATCTCCAGATGGGGGTACCAGAATTTTCCACTCAGAAACTACCAACCAGAACGTAAGCGGCAGAAAGTTGAATCAAGAATCTATAGATTTGAATCTGTCAGATGTCTCTAAGGCCTACAGTAATAGAACATTTGGGCCAAATATTTGGTAGTCTTTTTGAAAGCATTTTCTGAATGTCCTGTCCTAATAGATGCTCTGGTGACATTCTTATTGACTTTACCCTGTAGGGCTGGGTAAAACAGAGTCCAAAGATGGAAACAGAAGTATCACAAAATAAGACAAAATATAGGAATTAGGTATCATAGGGTTTTGACAAAAATTGGATAATCAGTTGTCTACAGGGAACTTCAGAACAACATTTCTCCTCCTTATTCTGGCATACCACATACTCTGTGATAAAAGGCCCAAAGACTACCATCCCATCCTTGCTTCCTTCTTCCTTCCATGCCCCTAGTGCCCCACAGAATGAGACTACTTATTTAAACTATTGCACATCCCCCATGACAGTCCTTTTTCATACCCTGCTCAAATTGTTGTTTCTCCTTAAAATGACTTCTCTCTCTCTTCTTTCCTCTCTCCCTCTCCCTTTCCCCCTCCTCCTCTTCCTCCTTCTCCTTCCTCCTCTTCTCTTCCCATCTGCTTCTCCTTATTCTTACTTATGCACATGGTAAATTTTATATGTATACTTCAAAGCTGAACTCTCTTGATATTGTAATACATGAGCCCTACTCATTTATCATTGGGGCATGATTTCTCCCTCTTCTGAAGTTTCCTAGAATTTTTTGGGCGTATGCTACCTGGAATATAATTGCCTTTCACATATTACAAACTTATGCTCATGTTTTGTATATTTTATTAGACTTCGAGTTTCTCCAAAAGTGATTAATAAATTATTTCTTGATTAAATAAATGGTGAAATGTTGGGGTATTTCCCCTCAAGTAATCCTTAAACCATTTCTATGAAAGAACACAATAATTTCCAAATAAAAGTTTAAGCAAAGAAAACATGAATTTTCCCTAATAGTACAAGAAGATTAAGGTTAAGGATTATATAAAATAAAACAAATAATCTTATCATGGGCTACTGTTAATTAGGAACTGCTCATTAGGATTTCCAAGATAAGAGAGATAATTTTTCAGAAGTCTGTTAGTGAATGTAATGGACAGATGAATGTTTGCCATTTCTGCTGTTTTTTACTCTCTTCTACTTCTCTGGCTTCTTTCACTAGGAAGAATTAATTGAAAAAAGAGATTTAGCTTCATAGTACTCCTTAGAACAGCATCAGATACTTTGCAAGGTCCTTCTCTAACTAGCAATGTATTTTTTTAGTGCCTGCTCATTGATACTACCAGTCACTCTAAAATTTGAGATGAAAGGCATGGTAACTTCTTCTCCATTATTAGTAGCAATCCTCAAATTCATGACATTCTAAATTTTCCTCATTCAAACTGGATTTCCTGTTTGATTGCTATTTCGTTTATCTGTTGTTTACTTACTGGGTTTCTACTGTTAGGGACCCAGTGCTAGGTGCTAGAAATACTGCAGTGAACAAGATAGGCGAGTACCATGCTCTGGTGAAGTTAGCATTTTGGTGAGTTTGAAGAAGATGTATCAAAAATTGATTAACAAACAGAAACAAAATTGATTAACAATAAGTGATTTGCAGAGTATTAAAATAGTACAATGTGACAGAAAATGACTATGTGTCCACTTTTAGAAATGACAATTAGGGAAAGCCTTGGCAAGTAAGTAAAATCTGAATGACAGAATGAAAAAAATATATACAAAGAGAAAGAGCAAGAATGTTCTAGACAGAGGAAGCAGTAGGGGCATAACCTATTGGCTTAACATGTTCAAGAAAACAAAAGAAGAATAATGTGGCTGGAGCAAAATAAAAAGAGGGGAATGAATGAGATGGGACTAGAGCATTTGGAAGGGGATGAAGCACACAGGGTGCATTAATCCAGAATATTAACACTTTATAGAATGAAAATTATTGTAAAGCTTTGAACAGATAAATGGCATAATTTCATTAACATATTTAGAAGAATACTCTGGCTGCTGTTGAAGATGAATGGCAAGAAGTATGGTTACTGCCTAGAAGATTATTATAGTCTTCAGAGAATGATGATGGTGGTTTAATGGAGATAGAGAAAGGTAGATGCATTCAGGTTGCTTTGCTGTGGGTCTGAGAGGTCATACTGATGATTTGATTGGGTGTGATCTAAATAGGAATAAAGAATGAATCCCAGAGTTTTACCTTTAACAACTAAATAGGTGGAGTGGTTTATATGACAGGAAATACCAAGAGAGAAACAGATTTTGAGTGGAAAGGAAAACAAGTACTTTGTGTTTTGTCTTGTTAGTTTAGGATATATATTGAACATCCAAATGGAGACATCAATGAGGCTGTTGGATGTACAGGTCTTGAGACCTATGCCCAGGCTGGATGTAGAGATGTGAATGTATGTGACATGTAGATAATAATTTCAAGCCATGTTCCTGAATAAGATCAAATAGACAATTGGACATATTAAGGAGATAAAGTGGTCGAAGACCAAGCCCTTGTTAATGTCACAAGAGATGGCGAGGGGAGGCAGAAAACTAATAGACAGAAGGAATGTCCCTTGAGAGAATAATGACAAGTAAGCCAAAAGAAGATGATATTTCAGGAACAGAGAGGTAAACTATGCCAAATAGTGCTTTTTGCCACACAATAGCCTAGGCCTTGGGAGTACAAAGAGGAATACAATTTCAGTCCTGAACTTAGTGTTCACATTCAAATTGGGTAGATAGAAAAGCAAACAGATATTTCATTCTGATATCTAATTGTGATAGTTTTGGGTGTTATGGGAGCACATGAGAAGGACATGTCCACCAAGACTTTGATGAGGCGATTAGGAATGGTCTTTTGAATGACATATCATCTAAAGGGAATATAAGAACGAGTTTAATGAGAGGAAAATTAGATGTGGCTACAAAGAAGAGCATTCCTGGTAAACAGAATAATTTTTAAAAGGTCAACAAAAGGAGAAAGCACAACCATTGATAACTACAGGTTATGCTTTCAGGATGGATAGATCTTAGATGCAGCATAGGATAGGATGCTGAAGAGATAAGTAGAGGCCAGATCATGGAGAGATTTGAAAGGTATAGTGAAGAGTTTGAACTTTTTTCTAAAGGCTATGGGGAGTCATGGAGGAATTATAAAGAGTGGCCAACTATGAAGCAATTTGTATTTTAAAATAATTTATCTGGCAGGCAGATCCAGGAGCATGGGTTAAAATGAGTAAGGGAAGCTGATATGAATATTGTGTAGGAATCTGTGGTAGAAATTCCATCAAGAAATGATGAGTACATGAAC
Source organism: Rhinolophus sinicus (assembly GCF_036562045.2). Lineage (NCBI taxonomy): Eukaryota > Metazoa > Chordata > Mammalia > Chiroptera > Rhinolophidae > Rhinolophus > Rhinolophus sinicus. The sequence continues at coordinate 134,013,523 of NC_133751.1, read as the reverse complement.
TAAAGAAGAGGAAGTACAATTTTAAAGATTACCCAAGTGCATCGAAGTCCATATATCTTATAACAGATCATAAATAGTAAAGATGGACACTGTTTATAATTAAGATAGAGGGTAGGTTTGAGCCAGTAAATGAGAGCCTTAATTTGGAATTTGGTCAGCTAAAACTGGTAGATAATTCCTGACAGATGGCAACACAGAATATTCCATGACCATTAACATCAAAATCTCTGCTTTATGCTTTATCCAAAAGATGCAACTTCTGACAACATAGTTAATTCTAATTCTACGATAGGTCATTTACTATAAGAGTACTATTCCCTTTTAAGAAAAACCAGAGGTCTCTCTTAATTAGTAATGTTTATGATAATGTGCATGGACAATATAATAATTATTTGGAGACTTTATATATCACATAAGAATTGGCATATGCCTCTCTGCAGCTTAATAGGTGACATATCAAAGTGTTGAAGATTCAACTAGCGATCAGAAACCACCTCCAAGGATTTTGATAAGTAAGATTTCTAGTCCAATCTGAGGTACAGTTTTTCCTTGTGTAGCTCCTCATATTCACTTTCTCCCTCTTGTTTATAGATATAGCTCTTCCCTCTGAAATTCTGGGACCTTAGCATGGTACATGGCAATGGCATTTCTCCTGGCATTGTCCTGAGACATGAGGGATGTTACAAAATTTTGCTCGGAGGCCTATATTTGAAACGTTTCCCATTGTTAATGTTTCAACTTAATTTGGCCAAAATGTGTTTCAAATTATCTATCAAAAATTGGGCAATGAAAAAATTTAAATATAAAACATTAGGAATCCATATAAATGTTCATTCTGTTAACTCGCTTCAAGTATTGCCCGAACCACTTATTTGGTTATGAATCATGTATTTCCCAGAGACATCATCTGTACTGTGCTACTTATTAGTACTTAACTCTGTTATTTCCATCTTCAGTCTCTCTCTCCATGTTCATAGTCACAATGTTTTGTAGGTGATCAATATGCTAGAAATCATTCGCCAAATGCTATAATTATATGGATGAAGAAACTGAGGTACAGAAATGTAAATACTTTTTATATTTCTGTAGTCTGCAAGAGGTAGAGCTGGAATGAAAATTCAGATCTCCTGTTTTCAAGTCCAATGTCTTCGTTTAAAAGTTTTAAAGGGAGGGACTGTCACACTTTTTTGTATTGTCTTTAGCTCCCAGTAAATTGTATCTACATCATTTGTAGATTTGTAGGTTTTTAAATTGTTGATGTCCACAGTGTTCTATATTAATCTTTTGATATTAATAGAAATGTGATTTTATAGGAAATTGGAATTTTTAAAAGTAACCTTTCAAGTTTTGTTTGTTTTTGTTCTCATCTGAAAACAAAAATCACATTAAATCAATCTCTTTCAGGCCTGTTTGAAAGTCTATGAAATTATATCCCTCCCTCAAAAAAAAAAAAAAAAAGATGTAAATATCATAAGATATATCTTCATTTTAGGTTTGGGGGTAAAGTGATAAACGACTTTACCATGCCATTTGATAGTATAAAACTTTCCTATTAAAATCATAAATAATTTGTTGTAAATATCATATTTTGGAGTTTACTTTTTCAATGTAAACTAAGATAAAATAAGAGTTAAAAATAATACACATATTATTATATAGATAAACCTACCTATAACATTTATAGAATATAGTGATATTGAACATTTTTAGTTTTACATTTCCTTTTTAAATACTGATCTATACAAATCTGATGATTTTTTTGTTCTATTTCTTTAAAAAATGCCATTGTCACCCCAGTAAACTTTAATAAAAAAAAATACTGATCTAAACATGTTGCATATTAAGGCACATTTCTTAAATTTTAAGGTATAGCAGTGTAAAATGCTTCTACGTTTTTCTTTATTTCTTTATATCAATATTTGAAGAAAACAGTATTACTAGACAATGACGTATTGAGGGATGGAGGGCACTGGCAAGGAATGAACTCTGAAGGAGATTTATAAAGAAAATAAATTAAGATATTTCCTAAGTATAGATAAGGATGCTAAACACTTTCCACAAGAGGCAATTAAAAAGGGGAGTAAAAGAGAATAATGAAAGGGGCTGGTGATAGTCTCAAAGAGGAGAGCTCAAGTTATTCACATATGTGAGTAGAGTGTTGGTAGCATTTCATCTGCTTGGGGAATGTAAGTGGTACATGGACTAAGGAAGGCTCTAAGAAATTTGCTCAAGTGAATGACTGTCAATGCAAGTATGCGTATGAATGATTTACAAGAGTGTTGCCTATGAAAATGAGGGCCATACAAATTCAGTGGAGAAAACTAAGGAATTTTGTTACACTCACTGAGTAGACTAGAACATGTTTTTAAGAAAATACTTGTGGTATAGAACAAACCATTTTTTGTTCCTATATCATGTTATTATGTAGATACTACATGATTAAGTCAATCCCATCCTAGTGAAAATATGTTGACATCTTATATTTTTTGTTTTATGTGAATTGCTCCATGGTTTCAATTTACTTGATATGTATGCATTTTATCAGTCTTTTTTTTTTTTTTTTTTACATTAAACAGATGGCACTTACTATCCCTTTTATTACAAATGATTAGAATTTGGCTACCCACTCAATATTTTTATTTTGTCTTTCTGAGTTATAATGTCTGTGTTGATGATGAACCCCATTCACACATATAAAAACATACATATACATGCATAAGTATCATATTATATGTAGAAAAATTTAACCATAATCATTTAGTATTATGAAAGAATACTTACAGAGAAGAACATATGTTAGTATGGATTTAGATGTTGCATAGCTATGCATTTCCTTATATAAGGAAAATATTTCATACATGCAGCATATTTATAGGCATGTATGAAATATTTTCCTTATAAGGTCAAGGTTGATAAAGGGGAAAAAAAAGTATTTTCCTATAAAATAAATGCTTCCTCTTTCCTGTTTTTTACTTTATATATTTCCTTTTAATCACAAAACTATAACTTATTTTAAATGTATTTTTTGTATAATGCCATATTAAATGTGGCTTTTCATTATTGGTTTTGATGATTTTTGAAGATTTTTGTATTTAGATGGCATACACATTTTCAATCATGTCTTAATTACTTTTAAAAATGCTGCACTGGCTTAGGGACAAGACAGATAACTTGTTAAGCATTTGAAATTTCTGAGCTGTTTTCTCAGTTCTGGCAGTCACTACCCAAGTCCAGATTGTAACCTCCTTTCTGCCTCCAAAGCCTGCCTTGGCTCCGTGTCCAGTGAGGGATTATGGATTTAGCAAGGAAGGTAAGTGTGACTACAAGCATTGGCTCACCATCTGCTCCCCAGCAGAGCATGGGCCAACCTGCATCGCCTGCAGCAAGACCAGGGCACTGTTCTCCAGCCAGCCCCTTTCCAACCTGGCTCAAGACACACATCACATTCAGTCAGATGATTAGGTCTAAGTAGTCCATATGTAACAGAATATTTTTCCTAAATACCAAAATGAAAACAAAATGAATGCCATTTTTTCATTCTCCTTGCTCGATACATCAAGTTTTACACAAATAAATACTCTCTTAAGGTTTATGCAAATTATAGAAAAATAAAACTATGCATTATTTAGCAGTTCTCCTATTTCAAGATCTAACAGACTTTATTCACAGCATGTTTTTCCCTAGTTTATGCTGGCCTTCTTTTCTGATTCGACTTTTTAATTCATCTTTTTAAATTATTCCTTTTTAAATCATTATCTTATGTGTCTTCACAGATATTCATGTATTAATCTATTATTAATTTTTACTATACGCAACTTAATCTTAAATTGTTTAAAGCTCTTTTAAGAGTAAACACTTGCTTATGGTTTAAAGACAGCTTGTGCTTTACCATTTGGCGTATTTGATCCAGCAGCCTCATTCAAACTTAACTGTCACCTAAATTATAATTTTATTACGGGCATCTTATGCACAGAATAATCAAGCACTAGACAGGGAAGTTAACCTTTGGATACAAGAAACAAGATTATTTTTTAATTCTCAAGAACTAAGAGAATTCTAGCCACCTACATTAACACATTTCTTTCTTTCTTGAATTTATCAATGATATGCTATTACATATTTTGGTATTTGGTTTCAGGTCAAGTGGTTTTGTTAAAAAAAGATTTCCATAAATAGCAGAAAAAACATGCAGTTGAAAGTAGCTTTCTGTTTCCTTTAGCCCTGTTGCTGATTTGAGCACACAGAGCGAACAGAAAATAAGCTGAACAAACATCTCACTCTTTTTACTTAAACTGTTGTCTGCCTGACTGCTGAATGCACACAGAAAACAATCTAAAATTGTATAACCCATAATACAGTATATTAAATTACAACATTGGTCAGTAATGGAAACTTATTCCCAGATATGAATTATTTACAGCCCATTTACGTAATCCATATTCAGGTGTGGCAATGAAAAAAGTGCAACATAAATCTTTAATGCT